>NC_053151.1:17618868-17703868 GCF_016808335.1 Panicum virgatum
CAACTCAAGAGCCCACATACCAGTGCCAAGATCATCAAATGGGGAAACCACCCATTCCAGAAGGAAAGTGGAGTGATGTTGTGCAGCGTCGGTGAAGCAGAGGGCCGAGGGGTTCTGGAGGTAGGCCGCCCGGCCCAAGATGAAGGCATCTGAGGAAACCACCCAGAGAACCGATGTTCTGGAGAGATCAGGACCCGTCCACGGGAGGTCGGTGGCCAGATGGCACACCCCTAGGCCGGCCGGCCTAGGGAGGGCCTCTCAACCCCACCTTGCAGAGACATGGCTCCCGGCTTCGTGTGGAATTTAAGCACCGCCTCTACAGTTGCGTGCACCTGGCGCTAACAGAATTACTGGCCTTCTACCGACCTTGGAAGCCTATAAATAGCACTCTCCCCCTCACTTGTAAACACACACTCAAAGGAGCAATTCTCTCTTCTCAAGTCTAGAGTAGGTTAGTAGTTGGGAGTTAGAGTCGAGTCGACCTTGTCTCGGGGATCCGGAGTCGTCATCGGAGCTCGGTAAAGCTCTTGTATCTTTTCCTTTGACTATTTTCAATATAAGTTATCTTCTTTATTTAATTGAGTCAGCTTTACTTTCCGCAAGTTTTATTTATCTTCCCAAGTACTAGTATTTGTCTGCGGGGAGTAAGTTTTACCTCTAGTTCAGTTTATGTTCTCTTTCTTGCTTGTCGGAGTTAGTCTTACGGGTTTTCTCGCCCCTACTAGTGTAACTCAAGTTAGTTCACTAGGTTGAGGGGGATTTCTCTTTAAGGCCTCAAAAGAAATCCTAGTACCGAGGGCAGACGTGGTGTCTGACTCAGTGCTAGCTAGAAAGTGTGTTCCACCCCACAGTACCGCAGTGGTAGGCGGCAAGTGGTGACAACCTTGTCCGTCCCTCGTAGTCCATCACGTTCGGGTGTTTTCATAGCAGTAGGATTGCCAAAAGTATGTTGGGCCCCTTCTCACCCCTATCTGCGCTCTTTGCTTAGGCAGCCGAAGTAAGCTCCTAGTTCCGACATCAAGATAGAAGCTTAGATTAGTACTAGTGAGGCTAGCTCAGTAGTTTAGAAGTGTTTTAGGAGTGCTTTCTCGCTCGTTGTCCTCCCAGCTGCTACCACTCTAAGGTATAGAATCTCCTGTGTGTCACATGGTCATAGCTTGGCCATTTATTTCATCAGTTATCTGGCTTACCCCTGCTGAATTAGTCGGTCGATAACTTCAGTAAGGGCTGTCACTACAATTTACGATACACTTTACCATAGTGCTTCCCTGAGGATTTCACGATACCCTGGAATACTCCAAGGTGAAGTGCTATACCGGTGAATTCTGTGCGCTTACAGAATACCTATTCAGATTGAGCATAAGAGACACCAACAAGCATTTCTGGCACCGTTGCCAGGGAAGCAATTGGCTAAAGTTGTCGGATAATTGAGTGGAAACCTTACTGTTCTATCACCGCTAGTTTTAGCAGGCTTACCATTGCTCTCTTTCTCGTTTATTCGATGCAGAGTAGTGCATGACCGGTTTTGATCTACCATCCAACTTTGATCCGAATCCTCAGAGAATTGGGCGAATTGTGAGACGCCACGTCGTCCCACCCTAGAAGAAACCCACTTGGAATCCTCGTTTGTCAGTCTCAGCACCACCCATGGCCAAGACTCTCAGGCAGTACTCGGCCCCGTCCAGCAGCCACATCCCTACTGGACTGAACAATGACCAAGGCAATGATGGCTTTGAGCTCAAGTCGGGACTGGTGAACATGGTCCAAGCGAGTCCATTCTGTGGCAAGGCATCAGAGGATGCCAACGCTCACCTCCAAAACTTCTTGGAAGTGAGCAGCACCATCAACCCCAGAGGTACCACGATGGATAATGTTCGTCTTCGACTATTCGCATTCTCCTTGCTAGGCAAGGCGAAGACGTGGTTTTACACCAACAAAGTAGACTTCACTACATGGGAAGCTTGCTCCAATGCATTCCTGACAAAAGTATTTCCCGGTGGGCAAAACCAACACCCTCCGAGGCAAGATCTTTGGATTTCAACAGCTCCTGGATGAAGCTATTCCGGAAGCTTGGGAGAGATTCCAAGAGTACATTGCAGCATGCCCCCACCACGGCGTGGAGGAATGGCTGATTATTCAGAGTTTCTTCAATGGCCTGAACACACCAGCTCAGAACCACATCGATGCAGCATCAGGTGATTCCTTCCTTTCGCTCAGCGTCCCTGAAGCAAAAGCGCTGGTAGAGAAGATTGCTTCCAACCAAAGTTGGAAAGGTGAAAGGCAGCAACAGCCCTGCAAGGGAGTTCATCATATCGACAGTGTCGATATGCTCGCTGCCAAGATGGACCTTCTCATGAAGAGACTGGAGTCTCCGCACTAGGAGGCTAACCAAGTTATGTATTCTCGCATGACATGCGAGGTTTGTGGAGAAACTAGACACATGGGCAACTCTTGCCCGATCACTCAGGAGGAAGCTAACTTCGTTGGAGCGAACAACTCCAACAACCCAGGCTTCCATCCTCAGCAGGGTTGGAATTTCAAATCCAACCTCCCCTTCAGTCAGTAGCAAGGTATGAACTTTAATAATAATTTTTAGCCTTCTTTAAAGGACCTAGTTTATGGCCAGAAACAAATTAATGACAACATTAGTAAGAAATTCCTTGCTAATGATAAAATTTTGGAGTCTTTGGCCGAACAACTAGAGGGCATAAATTCAGTTATTAAAAACCAGTTGAGCTTCAATAAAATGATAGAAACTCAGGTTGCTCAACTAGCCTCATCTTGTCCTAACAATAATTCGGGAAAACTTCCTGGGCAACCGGAAGTTCCACCGAAGGAAAATGTTAGTGCGGTAACTACACGGACGGGTAAGTCCACGCAAGAACCACCATACCCTACAGATGCAGGATCTCAGCGGAAAGCCATACCCGCCAGCAATACCTCTGCTGCAGACAAAGACCAAGAGGAGGCAGATGAGTCCAACACAACTATTGCCTTACCATTTCTGGAACGGATAAGGAAGCCGGTGGCCGATGAGCAATTCGGCAAGTTCGCCGAGGTAATACGGAAGTTGTACGTCAATATACCGCTTCTTGACGCTATGCAGGTCCCAACCTACACCAAGTATATCAAGGATATACTTGGTAACAAGAGAAGCCTACCTACCACCGAGGTCGTGCAACTCACAGAGGAGTGTAGCGTAGCTATACTCGATCCTCTCCTGGAGAAGAAGAAAGATCCAGGATGCCCCACAATCACATGCTCAATCGGGAGTCAACATTTCTCACACGCTCTGTGTGATCTGGGAGCAAGCATCAGCGTCATGACCAAAGTAGTTTACGATAAACTAAACTATCATGAGCTTGCCCCTACTGCTATGTGCTTGCAGCTAGCGGACCAAACGGTCCGTTATCCCGCGGAAATTGCAGAGAACATCCCGGTGAAAATCCGGAACTTCTTTATTCCTATTGATTTCGTAGTCCTCGACATGGAGGTCGACGCCAAGACGCCTCTCATTCTGGGAAGGCCATTCTTGAGTACTGCAAATGCACACATTGATGTCACAGCCGAAGAAATTCAGCTCAACATCAATGGGCAGACAAAGAGGTTCGCCTTCCGACCGAAGGTCGAACAATGTTTCAAGGTCAAAACATTCAACCGGAAGAAATTCGAGAAAGAGCAGGAGAAACCATCAACACCCACAATCGATATCCTTGCCGAGCTCTTGGAACAACTAAGAATCGACAGGGAAATCAGAGTGCATAACTACAGGAATGCAAGACGACGGATCCTTCGCAGAGAATTTGAGGAATAGGAGGCAAAAGCGATCAAAACGAAACCCACCACCAAGAAGGAATGGCGGAGAAAAGTGTCTTCATCTGGAACTCCATCCGGTGACGACAACAGAACCCGAGGTATGGAGAGTCCCGCTCCTGACTCAAAACCCAAGCTATCGCCATGAGAACCATGGTACGTATCCATTCTTGCATTTGCATATAGGATAGTTTAATTCCTTGCATAATCTTTCTTTTCTAAAGTCATGGCATGTTTACAATTCTAAACCAAAATTTAAATTTTTGTTTTGCATAAAATTTTGTTACATTGCATATAACAAAAAAAAATTGGCCAAAGTTTAGGCCGGACAGCCCCACACTCTCTCATCTGGCCAGGGGGCAGCAGGATTTCGAAGCTTCGAGTGCACAGGGAGCAAAGAAAATTGGCCGTGATCATGGTGCAGAGGGGGGGCAAGCCGGCGGGCCTAATCACGGCCGCCCGGCGCCTCTCCACCGCTCCCGTCGTGTCGTCTCCCACCGAAGCATCATCACCTGCAGGTCTACGAGCTAGGCGACGACGTGGAGCAAGGAGGGCTGTGGGAGGTGCCGGTCGGCGCCATGCAGGCCGCCCGGCCTGGCCCCTCATCCTAATATCTGGGCTTCTAGCTGGAGCCTCTCATCCTAATCCACTAGGGATCCCATATGCGCACAACCGAGTCCTGCATGCTGAGTAGTCGTAGCCAAGTCACCGAGCAGGGTAGTCTCCCAGGTTCGGGGACCCTACTCGGCAGGGAGGTACATAGATCTACTTCCATCAAGCCCCCGAGCGCCGGAGGGCCGAGTCGAATTTGTTGTACCAAACAAAGTCCTTCGGTGCTCATGATAATTGTCCGTCGTGGTTTGTAGATCCTGAACGGGATGTGCCCCTGGGCGCACCCATTGGGTGTATCCCCCGAGCCTTGGAAGGTTTCGGAGAAGCATTTTGAGGGTCAAAGAAATGATCTTCAACTCTTGTTTGTCCGAATGCTTGAGCGTCCAGCCAATGTTCCGGTTACACTGATCCCCTGAGGGTATCAGCCTTTAGCTGCCTTGAGATTGCCACGGTGACCGAACCCGACTCGGTTATCCTGACCCAAAAGCCCTGGGTTAAGTCACTTAGACTTTCCGAGTAGTCCAAACATCTGGGCCCTAAGGCCTTAGCTGAGTCACAGAGACTCACCGAGTAGTCACGGTGTCTGGCCCTGAGGCCCTGGTACTACCGGGATGAATAGAAAACTTGGTACTACCGGGATGAATAGAAAACTTCGATAGATGTGCCTCATCAAGGATTTGTTTTCTAAGCTGGTGATTCTTGGGTACAACAAGACGAAATTCAAACCACAAAACTCCTTTATGATCCACACGGAAACATTTGTACTTTGCTTCTCCCTGGGATAGCTTTTCCTTGATGATTTTGATACCTTCATCATGTAATTGTGCCATGATGATGCTATCATGAAGTGTAGGCTCGACAGCTATATGGTTCAGACTTCCTTGAGGTACCATTTCTAGGTTTAGTTTCATCATTTCCTGACATAGAGTTTTGTTGAATGGCTCTACAGATAAACAATGGCATTGTGACTTGCGGCTGAGTGCATCCGCAACCACATTAGCCTTTCCTGGATGATAGTGCACTTCTAGATCATAGTCTTTTATCAACTCTAGCCAGCGTCTTTGTCTCATGTTGAGATCAGCTTGGGTGAAGATATACTTGAGGCTCTTATGGTCAGTGTAAATGTTACAATGAGTTCCCATAAGATGATGTCTCCAGAGCTTAAGAGCATGTATGACAGCTGCTAACTCCAGATCATGTGTTGGATAGTTCTTCTCATGATTCCGAAGAGCTCTTGATGCATATGCGATCACCTGGTTGTCTTGCATAAGTACACAACCAAGTCCCGTACCAGAAGCATCACAATAGACATCAAAAGGTTTGGTACTGTCTGGTGTAGCCAGCACTGGAGCAGTAGTTAATCGTGCTTTGAGAGTTTGAAAGGCTTCTTCACATTTATCATCCCAACCAAATTTCACTCCTTTCTTTAATAACTCCATCATAGGCTTAGCTATTCTGGAGAAATCAGGAATGAATCGACGATAGTATCCAGCTAAACCGAGAAAACTGTGAATCTGATGGACTGAAGTAGGAGGTTCCCAATCCATCACTTCTTGCACTTTAGTTGAATCAACCGATATACCTTCACTGGAGATAGTATGGCGTAAAAATTTCACACTATTTAGACAAAATTCACTTTTTGAGAATTTGGCATAAAGGTGATGATCTCGTAATATATGAAGAACGATGCGTAAATGCTGAGCATGATCTTCTTCACTCTTGGAGTAGATCAAAATGTCATCGATGAACACCACAACGAATTTATCAAGCTCCAGCATGAAGACTGAATTCATCAGGTACATAAAATATGCCGGGGCATTGGTAAGACCAAAAGACATAACCAGATACTCATAGAGTCCATATCTGGTCGAGAAAGCTGTTTTTGGAATGTCACAAGGCTTGATTTTTATTTGATGGTAGCCAGAACGAAGATCGATCTTAGAGAAAATCTTGGCTCTAGCTAACTGATCAAACAGGATATCAATGCGGGGAAGAGGATACTTGTTTTTAATAGTGACCGCATTGAGTGGTCGATAATCAACACATAGCCTCAAATTGTTGTCCTTCTTCTTCACAAACAGGGCTGGACATCCCCATGGTGAAGCACTCGGACGTATAAAACCCTTGTCAAGAAGGTCTTGAAATTGGATTTTCAATTCTGCTAACTCATTTGGAGGCATACGGTACGACCTCTTAGAAATAGGGGCGGTACCGGGTTGAAGCTTGATAACGAATTCGATATCTCTATCAGGGGGCATTCCAGGCAAATCATCTGGAAATACATCCGCATACTCACACACAACAGGAATATCTTCAGTTTTAATTTCTTTTGTGGCATAGGCACAAGAGTTGAAGCACTCTCGTTGTGGCAGATAGAGTATGGTGGCTCCTTGATAAGGTGAATCTATCTCAATAGCTCGGGAATAGATATCTAATAGTACTTTATGTTTAGTCATCCAATCCATGCCCAAAATAACATCCATGCCTTCTAAATTCAACAAGATCAAATCTGTCTTTATCAAATTGTTACCCAACTTAATTGGCACATGTCTAATGATTTGATTGGAAGCTATCTTCCCACCAGGGGTTGCTATTATACAAGACCTCTTGGTATGATAAAAATCCAATCCTAAGTTTGCTCCAAATTTGGCGCTTATAAAACTATGAGTTGCACCAGAATCAAATAATATGACTGCGGGTTTATTGTGGATAGAGAAAGTACCCGACATGACTGGTGCTCCTTCGGGAAGCTTTGCAAGAGTAGTGAAATTAACTCACCCCTGTCGGACTTGCACCATTTGCTTCTTGCCCTTGCCCTTGTTGTTTTGGTTGGAGTTCTGCCCTAGATAAGACTTCTTGGGTTGCGGGCAATTCTTGGCGAAATGGGAAGTACTGCCGCAATTGAAACATCGATTGTTGTCGTTTCCACGATTAAACTGTGGGGCATTTGGCCTTGGGCCAAACTACTACGGCTGCTGAAAGACCGGAGGTTTGAATCCTCTCTGTTGCTGCGGCGGTCTAAAAACAAATATGCCTGTTTGGGCATTTCTCGGTGGAGCTCTTGGTGGAGTATTCTTCTCCAGACGATATCTCGGTGGCTGAGCACTCGAGGGTCCCGTTGGTGCCTTTCGCTTCTTCTCAGCGCGATGTACCGCAATACAATCTTCTTGACTAATGGCCATATTGACCAGCTAAATATAAGTGTTTGGCTGAACAAGGTCCAGGCATTCCTTGAGCTTGGTATTGAGCCACGACGAAAACGGACGCGCTTCTTGGCGTCAGTATCTGCATGATGGCCCGCGTACTGGCACAAATGATTGAAGGCTTGTGGATACTGAAGAACAGTGCGGGTCCCTTGATTCAAAGCCAAGAATTCATTCAGCTTTCTCTCAATCAGTCCCTCGGGAATATGATGTGTCCGAAAAGCATTCCGGAATTCTTCCCAAGAGATAACATGTCCAACAGGCTGCATAGCACAATAGTGATTCCACCAAATGCGAGCGGTGCCACGAAGCTGTTGGGCGGCGAATTGAGCCTTGTTCGCATTAGCACAAGGCACTGCTAGCAAAGCAAACTTGGACTCAATAGTATGGAGCCAAGCATCGGCGTCCAAAGGTTCATCAGTCCAGCTGAACAGCGGAGGTTGGGTACCAAAGAATTCCTGGTAACCCGCTGGTTGTGCATCACGTCCTCCATGCTGCTGGCGTGGCGGATTCTGCTGCCCTTGCACCAGCTGACGGAGCAATTCGGTTTGCATGGCCATTAGCTCGGCCAGATTCGGCGGTGGTGGCGGTGACTGCTGAGATCCACTGCCATTTTCACGGCCGAAACTTTCAGGCGATCCACGGGTATGACCAACCATGTGTAATTATGGAAGACGTCCATTAGATACATTATTCTTGCTCCCAAAATCAATGGTATGTCAATGATCATACATTGAATAGCAAAAATCAAATCAGCAGAATTTAACAAAATGTGGTGTAACACAATATGCATAGCACACATTTGCTCAATGCACATATCTCAAAATTGGTCAGCTGTTAGATAACTTCACACTCTATCATTTTGGTATTCATCAAACAGCCTAGAAATGCACCGATGAAGAGATAAGAATTTGGCAAGCAGAAAGATCAAGATTTCCAAACTGGTAGCCACGACTATATTACATCCAAGGTAGTCTTTATATTACAAATCTAGCATCATGCTTCCTTACCACATATGCTACAACAAGTGGTACTCCTTCCTAGGGCTATTTTACAACATTTCCTTCCCTATGTACATATACTACAACAAGGAAGATGACAGACTATCTAGGAAAATCCTAAGATGCCTAGAAGTCATCGAGGTTGCCCACAGAGGAAGAGTCGTCTGGCTGAGGGTTAGGCTCGGCAGGCGCGTGCTCGGAATCAATCTCTGAGACTCCCTCAATCTCCTCTGGGTCTTCTTCTTCTGCTGCAGGCTCGGCTGGAACAACTGGGGGTATTGGCTGCTCATGGAGCATACCAATATGGTCCATAGAATCACCTAGCTGCATTTGGAGCTCGTGAACCTGCTCCTGAAGAAAAACAATCAGCGTGTTGCACTGCACTATTTCAGCACCATGCTCCAGAACCTGAAGCTCGTACTGTGCAATGGTGTTATCTCTCCCAGCAACTGCCTCATTAAGCCCCTGAATCTGAGTGTCTCTCAGGCTAAGACCTCGCTGAAAAGTCTGGGCCAAGTCCATCACCTGATCCATGTGCCTCTGCTGAAGGACCTGATAGTGGTACTGGGCATTCATATACCTAACCAACGTCTGGATAGTCTCATCAGCCACATCTCCAACTAAGTGTCCAAAGTGGGTGGTCCTGAAGAGCCACTCTGCGTTGCCAGCACTGACTGCCAGACACAAGCCAATAGGATAAGTGGCTACTTCATTCGGATGGTGCTCACAGAATGTGGTAATAGCTTTGAGAGCTGCTGTCTCAAAAGCGTCCACAAGGCGATATCCAACCACCTCAACCTCAATAGGTGGCCAATCCAAGGTAGGGTGCTGAGGAATGGTCATGGTGGCACTGCACTTCTGAACTCCATCCTCAAAAAACTGTCGTCCCTTGTACCAGGGTGGTTTTGGGTAGTGGAAAATATGAAGAGTATCCCACAAAATCCTAGGAAAGCCCTCCCAGTACAGGCAATCAGTATGAGCATTTCCATCATCATCCCAGAAGATGCTCGGAAGGTCCGCCATCTGAATCCAAAAAGATTCAAATGTGAGTTATATGATTATCTCAAGACTTCTCAAATAAAGCTTTTAAGAAGACTGCGGAAAAATGTGAGTCTGATTCAAAAGATTATACGGTTTCACAAACTCAGGAGGTAAACAAACCACAATTGGTACTGGTTCATCCTTTGAGATTCTTTGGAATGAAAAGATCATTATAACATCAAAATGGGGCTAAGGATGAAGGCATGACTCGAATCCATCTTTTTCATCCAAGAAAGTTTAAGTATTTTAACAAACATGCTCCTAATATCAAGCTTTAACTCAACTTATTGTTTTAAGTATACATCATCAAATCGCATGCACGGCCTATTCGCCCTCACAAGATAAACAATTGCCAACTATTGTTGCGTTTACGCGGTTAGTACGGTGGCATAACATAGATACGTCTCTCCCTATAATATCTAGTCGATACTTTCTAACCGTTCTTAACTTATCAAATCGCGGTTAGCGTACATGCAGAAGATTGACAGAACATATATATATATATATATATATATATATATATATATATATATATATATATATATATATATATATATGCATTGAACCTTTCATGCCAGCACTCATGAAAGCGTTCCCATACATTACCGCTCACTATAGAAGCGGCATCCATGCGTCCAACACTGCATGGACAGTGCTCATACGCTACCGAGACAACGTATTCACGGGGTACTTTTACTCCCAATATAATCGACCGATGGTCAATATATTAGCAGTAGCTCAAGTAGGTCACTACTTGAGCACAGCGTTCGGTTCGCATCGCCGACGGGAAGGTCAGACTCCCTCAGCTGACTGAGTACACTTTACTCCCAATATAGTCAACTAATAGTTGGTATATTGGTAGCACCTCAAGTAAGCCACTGCTTAAGGGCAGCGTTCGGCTCGCATCACCGACGGGAATGTCAGACTCCCTCAGCTGACTGAGGATCCTTACCTTCTTACCTTCGCGTAGGTGCGTCGTTACAGAATTCAAAAGGTTGATTGTGCACAAAAGTAAGGTTTGACAGAAATGTAAAGTTCTAGAAGTCAAATATAAATAAACCATAAGTAAATAACCACCTAGTAATTCCCTAACATTTCCCTAGGGCTTTACGTTCTATGCACAATCCTTAACGAAAACAACGTAGTTTTATAAACACTTTGTTGGTCCAATTTTATACGTAAATCGATTTTTAAGGTTCCAAGACCTCTGGTGTACACTTGCAGCTCTGATACCAGCTGTGGCAGAACCACCTGAATTATCCCGGTTCAAGTGCGCTGGCCATCACCCTAAAGGCAACACCGGCTCAAACACACTTCAAACGGAACAATTCTTGGTCTGTCGGGTAACGTCCCGATACAACCACCGGTTCTCGGATCGAACAAGCATACCCCGCACGATGGCGAGTCCAGAGATATTACAACCATAAATTTTACAACATAGGCATAACAGTTATTACAATAAGTTTAAAACATTATTACAGATCCAAACTTAGTAAAACATTATACAAGACATAAGTTTAAAGTTCAGAGTTTAAAGCAGCGGAAATAAAACACGATGGCTACAACACATCGCTAAAGGACACCAAGCTAGCCCAAGCAAGGTATCACTCGTTGGGGTCATTGTCAGCCGAAGGCGGATCCCACTCTACGGACCAGCCAGGAGGCAAAGAACAGGGCCAAGTCAGACTAGCGATCTGGTCCTCAAAATTCATACCTGAAAAAGGTTTCAACAGCAAAGCTGAGTATTCTAATACTCAGCAAGACTTAACCATCAACGGATATACTTAGTCCACTTAGCTAGACTATGCAGGGTTCTGTAAGGCTCTGGTTTTCCTTTTGCTGAAAAGCAATAATGAGTAGGTCCTTAATTTCACTTTTTAGCTTTCAATATTCTAGTTGGTTAACCATTCTATGTAAGCAACTAACTCTACTCAACCATGGTAGAACTTTAGTCAAACATCAAGATTGATCAAATAATATTACTCTTATTACTCTGTGTGGCAATGGGATCAAGCAGTCTCAATATCCGCGAGAGACGAACGATTCGAATCGGATTTCCAACCTTGCAAGGTAAACCTAACACACACGTTTGGAACACCGTCGGGTCGTTCCCAAACAACCGTTGACCTTTCATTCCGGCCTATGGATAGGGTCACTCTCCCCAACTACAGGGCACCAACTTCCTCCCTGTACCCGTGGTGTTGCGCAACATAAACATAAATAAAAACCTATCTCTAAGAGAGAGTGAAAGGTATATCCACTCACCGGTCCGATCAGCTACTAGGCTTACCGCGTACCATATTTACGGCATGTGGCTAGTACTTTCAAACACATAAGCACCGCTACCACACACCGCGACCTTTGCAGAATTTATCAATACAGATAGGGTCTCACCCAAGGTCATGATATTGAACACGACCCCGTCCGACATCCTTATAGTTATTGCAGAATGTAAACAAACAATTCCTATTAAGCTCGCGAGTGACATGCAATCACTCGACTTTTACCGGTCCTATAAGCATAGCAATTACTCGAACTCAAGTCTAGTGTTCAGTACATAGGTTCCTAGGATCATGCATCTAGGGTTTCAATTCGAATCCTAAGAACTGTAAATGCACAAGTAAGTAATATATATAGTGCATAATTTGAAATACTGGGTTTATGTCCGGGGCTTGCCTTCGTGGTAGTCGCTAGCTAAAACAGCCTTGGGCTCTTCCGGACTTTGGTCCGGGTCTTCAGTCAGTGTAGCAGCGTTCGCCTGGGCTTCTGGATCACCTCCTTCAGAATCCGGGATCAGCTCGTACGTCCCGTCCGCTAGAATAGTCGTATCTATATGTGATGCAAGAAACGTATTATAACATACACACTTCACGATAAAGTTATTGTCTAACAAATAGCAATCAAACTTATCATCTGGGCAAGTGTTTATAGAGTAGTTATCTAATAACTATTACTACACAAAACAACATGATCAACCTCATAAAACAATTTGATTATACTTACAAAGTAAGTGTTAGTTAGTTTATAAAGCATGTAAATCATGATTTGCTAAGAAATGAGTAACTCAACCCACAAATAGCATTTAAATTCAGCAAAATTACCTCAAACAGGAAATACAAAGAGCAATCTACCCTATAAGTTTCATACCATTTTATGCAGCCAAATAATCAAAATAAATCATTTATTCAGACAGCACTTAGAACAAGATTAAATTCTACAGAACAAACGACAACACTTATGAAGCTCAGAATTTTTCAGAACATGCTTCATATGCTTATGAATGTTCCACAAATTTTTTAGAATTTATCTAGACATAAAATAGGAGTAATAAATTCTAGTAAAATACACCACATATGGTAAAACTAATTAGCACAGAAAGTTCTATAACATTTCTGGATCCTAAATTTTACAGACATGAACATATGACCAAAATAGAGTTCCTCAAATTTCTCAGATATTTCTAAGTAAGGAAACTATTTATCACAATTAAAGCCTACTTAACAAGCTTTAAATCAAAGATATAGTTAGACGGCTCTAAAATTTTCCAAGCTGGGGCAACAGCAAGGTTTTAGTAATATGCATGCGTGGAAAAAGTTTCACACTCAGGACTTTAATATTTTTATCAACACAAATACATTTGCAGAACTAGTAGATTTAGAAATCTTGAAACTTTGACTAAGTTAAAGATGTCAAAAAGGTTTCAAATTTTTACCAGGCACGAGTAACACTGCAAGATACAAGCTAGCCAAAAACCACATACAGTTACTGAGTAGAACTCATAGAACAAATAAAGCCTAATTATTCAATTCTTTTTCTTGGATTAAAATACATACCAAAATTGAAAATGTGCATGTAACAAAACTTGTAGTTCTTGTAACAAGGATTCCAAAACATTTGGATTTGCATTTTTCTTATTTTTCTAAGAATTTCTAGGCATTTTCAAAGTTCAGCCTAAAAACAAAAGCAAAAGAACTGAAGACTTGCATCCAGGCCCCTAGAAGATTTCAAATCCTAGCAAATAGGTCCCTGGCCGGAGTCAGAGTGAGGGGGAGGTGTTGACCGGCCGATTCCGGCGGCTCTGGTCGCCGGCGTCGAGGGTGGAGAGGCGTGGGAGCTTCAGGGCGCCAAGCACTACCTTCTGGTGGGGTCAGGTCGAGGAGGAGGCGGCCGGAGGTAGGTCGTCGACGGCGAGCAGCGGCGGTCGGAGCACGGGGAACGGCGGCGAGGGTGCTCCGGTGGGTACTAGGCGAGGAGGAGAGATCTGCGAGCTGCGCGAGGATGAGGCGGAGCTAGAGGTAGGGTCTGCGTGGGCGGAGGAGGGCTAGAGTGGCTGGTCGACGGTGAGGTCGAGCTCGGGTGGGCGGCGGCGGTGTTCTGGAGGTTTGGGGCAGGGAGCTGGCGAAAGAGTGAGTGGAATAGGATGTGGAGGGTGCTCTGGGTGCCGAGGAGCGCGAGAGATGGGGGTCCGGGGCACTGCAGCGAGCTGGCCACGGCGACAGCGAGGTGACGACCGCGGAGCTCGGTCAGGATGGCGTGGCAAGGGGAGGAGTCCAACGCGAGGGGGGTGGGTCCAGGAGGTCGCTGGAGTGCCGCGTGGGGCGGTGGGCGAAGCAGAGAGGGAGGGAGGTGGAAGATGAAGGGTGGACTGGTTTGCAAATTCTGAAAAGTTCAAGGGTCCCACTGTAAAACTAAAATAACTTCTAAACTAGGGCTCAAATGAAAAAGTACCCAACATGAAAGTTGTTCAACATTTCAAGATCTACAACTTTGATGTTGTGCAAAAATTTATTTGACCAAAGGTTAAAGAGTTATTTTGAAAACATAGAAGGGAATTTGAATTTAATGGACTTTTGTCTTTTCTAAAGCAAATTCACCTTAAATTCAGACTAAAAAGTAAAATTTTCTGCCATGTAATGATTACATTGAATTTTACAAATAAACCCTCCATAAAAGCAATATTTGCTCTCCCTATTCAAATTAATTTATAGGAAAGACCTTGTATTAATTCATATTTACACAATTAACCTTATATTTTTAAAATAAGACCCTTGTTCAAGCAATTAAGCACATGATGCATAAAATAAATACAGTTCTACTGTGCAGACACCTAGGGTGTCACACAGATTCCAGCATCCAAGGAAGATACCCGAAGAACCGACCTCCTGGAGTGATCAGAAGTCGTCTACGCGAAGGCGGTGGACAGGTGGCAGCAGGGCTAGGCCGGCCAGCCTAGGCCAGGCTGGCCGGCCCCACAAGTCAGCCTCTCGGCTCCCGGCTTCGCGTGGAAGTTAAGCACCACCTCTACAGTTGCGTGCACCTGGCGCCAATGGCAATACCGGCCTTCAACCGACCTTGGAAGCCTATAAATACCACTCTCCCCCTCACTTGTAAACACACACTCAAAAGGAGCAATTCTCTCTTCTCAAGTCTAGAGTAGGTTAGTAGTTGGGAGTTAGAGTGGAGTCGAGCTTGTCTCGGTGATCCGGAGTCGTCATCGAAGCTCGGTAAAGCTCTTGTATCTTTTCCTTTGACATTTTCAATATAAGTTATCTTCTTTATTTACTTGAGTCAGCTTTACTTTCCGCAAGTTTACCTTACCAAGTACTTGTACTTGTCTGCGGGAGTACGTTTTACCTCTAGTTCAGTTTAAATTCCCTTTCTTGCTTGTCGGAGTTAGCCTTACGGGTTTTCTCGCCCGTACTAGTGTAACTCAAGTTAGTTCACTAGGTTGAGGGGGATTTCTCTTGAAGGCCTCAAGAGAAATCCTAGTACCGAGAGCAGACGTGGTGTCTCACTCAATACTAGTTAGAAAGTGTGTTCCACTCCACGGTACCGTAGTGGTAGGCGGCAAGTGGTGACAGCCTTGTCCATCCCTCGTAGTCCACCACGTTCGGGTGTTTTCATAGCAGTAGGATTGCCAAAAGTATGTTGGGCCCCTTCTCACCCCTGTCTGCGCCCTACGCTTAGGCCGCCAAAGTAAGCTCCTAGTTCCGACATCAAGTTAGAGGCTTAGATTAGTTCTAGTGAGGCTAGCTCAATAGTTTAGAAGTGTTTCAGGAGTCCTTTCTTGCTCATTGTCCTCCCAACTGCTACCTCTCTAAGGTATAGAATCTCCTGTGTGTCACACGGTCATAGCCCGGCCACTTATCCTATCAGTTATCTGGCTTACCCCTGCTGAATTAGTCGGTCGGTAATTTCAGTAAAGGTTATCACTACAATTTACGATACACTTTACCATAGTGCTTCCCTGAGAATTTTCACGATACCCTGGAATACTCCCAGGTGAAGTGCTACACCGGTGAATTCTGTGCGCTTGCAGAATACCTATTCAGATTGAGCATAAGAGACACCAACACTCACCGACCCCGAGGACGACTGGATTCGCTAAGGAGATGAGTTACTAGCCTAGCTCCACTACCCTAAGGAGTACAAGTCATAAGAGAGTGTAGAGAGAGAGGCTTCCAAGTGGTGTGTGTGAGAGAGAGTGGTGGGAGGCCCTTTATATAGTGCTCGAGGTCGGTTCCCGCCATCTCCTTGTATGGAAACATCATCAACCGCCTTCAGGAGGATAGGATCAAGCTTCCCGCCAAATCTCAGCCTCGGAGGCTGCCAGGTGGGGTCGGCCGACCCCCCCCCCCCCCTTGGCGCCAATTCCCACCGACCTTTGCTGGTCCACTGCTTGGTGGGTCCTGATGTGAGATGGTCGGTGCCGGGGCTTGGTTGGTTGGTTTGGTCTGGTTTGTGGGCCTCCTTTGCTCATGTTACATTGGACATGATTGTCTGTTACTTCTGTCTGCGTATTCGTCGTGTTTTCGTCTTATTCCGGACTTGTGCTCCTGAAATCATAAATTCTCGAAAACAACTGTGGAGCTAAGTTAGTGATACAAATATGTGAGTAAGAGGTATAGTTTTCCTTCTTTTATGAGTATAGTTGACGGTCATATTTCGCACTTAACGACCATCAACAACACCCCCAAGCTAGCCTTTTGCTCGTCCTTGAGCAAAACAAGGCGCTCGTTGTTGATCAGGAGTTGCTACAATGTTTAATTTCCAACTCATACATAGGCACAACCTAATGCTTCTTACCTTGATTTTGAATAAGTTGGCCTTTTGTTCTTACCTCTTACCTTACTCCTGTGGGGCTTATAGCTTCACCTCATCTTTGGCGGTTGAGAGTCAGAACGGTATCATAGAGTGCTCATATTTTTTTCTCTTTAGCTCAACCGTCAATCCGGAGGTTTTTTTGTAAAGTTTTTCAAAAGAAATTTATAAAGTTCCTCGGATGATCTCTCGGATCGCTCAATGTGTATGATTCCTTGCCAAGGCTTTTTATTCTACCCTTACTTCCTCAACCTAACTCTAATGGCTATTTTTGTGGAGCTGTAGGTATGGAGGATTTGAAGACATACCTGCTTCTCATATTTTGCTAAGTCATAGACCGGATCCAAAGGAGAAACAAGTCATAAACCTTGATCAAGATGTGCAAGTGTGTGGATATTTTTGGTGGATGGTGTATGAACTCCTTTGTATGTACCATCTCTCTCTTTACTTTTTCTTTCTGGATAAGGGGCTATCTTTTCTTTCTCTTTTTTTACATGCCTAGGCATGTGGCATACCTTCTTTGGGTATGCATCTTTTATTCTCTTTTTTTTTGACATGCCGAAGCATGTGGAATACCTTCTTTGGGTATGCTTCTTTTATTTTCTTTTTGCATAGCCCCATATCCTTGGCATATTTTTGAGAGAGAGTGGTGTCACACATGGACATGGAGTTTTATTTTGTGGATGGATATGTGCTTACTTCTAGTGTAGAAGCATAGCATGTGGTGGGCATGTGTACGTGATCTTGATCATGAGAGTATGAAATGAATCTCACTAAGGGTCACAACAATTTGACAAAACTTAATGAGATAGCAAGTTGCATATGTGGAAGGTTTTGTAATGAAAATCAACATATGGCTTTGGATAGGGGTTTCATATCATCGAGGAACTTTATTATATTTTTGTGTTTTTTTTCAAAACTAAATACTCCGGATGTCAAGTATCACATAAGAGAGGATCATAGCAACTCTAATTAACCATATCATAGCTCACAACAACTTAGATTTGGATCATGCTTTTTGCTACCCACAAGTTTCAAGTTTAAGGTTTGAACAAATTAGCCACCAAACACAAAACTAGGTAGAGCATAAAAGTTGTAACTAACCATATGAAGGAAATTAACAGAGAAACTATTCATCATCTCAACAAGGAAAATTTACACCATGCTTACTACACATATTAAAAGAAAAATATTTTTGGTGTTTTCTAAGTTTTTTGCAAATTTTTATTTGTTTTTAGTTATGCAAATTTTTATGGATTTTCTGATTTTGCAAATTTTTATGGCTTTCATGCAAGGTTATGAAAGTGATAAAGATAAATGATACAAGTTACCTCTCGTGGGGATCCTCCCCCAAGTTAGCTTTAGGCTCACTACGGCTGGTCGGAGTTGAAACCCGTCCAGCGGCAGTATGCCCTCCACTCCTCCTGTCGCTGCTACTGTAGCTGCTCCATGTCGTGGACTCTTTCGCCAGTGTGACGCTGCCATGCTTGGGTGTTGTCGATGTGTTGGTTCAGCGTCCCTTGTATGTTGTCACCCTGTACCCACAGCTCACCTAGCTGCTGGGTGATGGCTCCGAAACCTCAGGACGAAGATGTACGTCTGATGAGGCTCCACTAGAGCTGGAACTGGTGGACTGGTGACCTGGTGCTAGCCGTGTCCACTCCTCAGTGCTGGCACTATGCCATGACGAACCACCGGCCTCATGCTGATATGAGTGATGTGGCTGCTGAGGAAGTGGTGTTGGCTCTGCCTCCCTTCTGGTCTTGCTTCTTGTCATCCTGCCAGGCAAACCAGAAGATCTATGCCTACGGCCCCCTTCTCTTGGAATGAGAGGGATGGTTAGTGAATGGCAATTATACAAATGGAACTCTGCATTGGACAGCGGAATCTCATTTGTATAGCCCATGTAAAAGAAAATCAAAGAGTCATTCGGGCCTTTCTTGAGTATGTGACCTTGGATCAAATAAGCCTCGTCGATATACGCACAGTCGCCCTCAATGAAAGGACAACTTGACCCGAAATCCGGCCCCAAAACTCATGACGATTAAAACCTCGGCAAGCTTGGTCGAGAGAAATAGGCCAGCGTTTGTTGAAATCGAGGTGGCCGGCAAAAGTTTTCCAAGAAAGCAAATATTCTTTCCTGAAAAATCGAAAGTAAACCCCGTTTTCCACCTCCCGAAGAGTGCAAAGAAATTGGATGGTGAGGAGTCGAGAACCATACTCCTTAACGGGAACGAAGTTATCCCATCTAATTTCGTGCCAAACATTAGAGCAGTCTTCGTACATACATGTTTTGATGAGGAGGTCCGGATCAAATGCTCGGGTGTGGACGAAGCTTCTGTTTTTTAGGTTGGCGTAGTCTTGTCGTTCACGATCATCTCGCAAGTCGAGGTACGGTGCATCTTCCACATCAATTTCTATGACCTCGGCTTGTGGTTCGGCTTGCATCTCTTCGTATTGTTCTTCTTCCTCATAGTCCATCGTGCTTAGTGTAGGCATAGGTTCGGGTGTGTATGAGCTTGAGCCACCACGAGAACGGGATGAAATTCCACCTGTCATCTTCTTGAATGCGCCGGAGACCTTCCGCCCTATGCCTTTCATGATGGAACAAAAAGGAATGCAACTCGAAACGGGTACGTTAGTGAAACTAAATTGAATGTTCTTACCCATGAGTTGCTCCTTCTTTCTTGCAGCAAAGAAATGAGAGAGAGAGGTCTCTTGAAATCAAATCTTGAGCAAAAATCCAATGAAAAACCAAGAGCAAAGTTTGAGAGAGTTTGAGAGGGAGTGCGTGAATGAGAGTTGAGTGTGAGAGCTCAAAACTCACCCCTCGGCCTCTATTTAAAGGTAGAATGGCCGGGCACCGTTGGGAGAGACCAGGCTCAACGGCTAGTGACCGTTGGAAAAGGCTGGGCCGACTAGCCGTTGGCAGGGGACCTGCCGACCATAGGGTTCGGCTGACCATAGGGTTCGGCCGAACCCTAGGTGGGCCACCCTGCTGACAGCCAGGGCCCACTGCCCTTCTAACGGTCAAAAACTTTTAAAACTTTGGTGCCGGCCAAACTTTGCTTCGAAAAGATGTTCAAATTTATTTTTCAAAGGATTTTCATGCTCGGAAATATTTTTGGATTTTTGTGAAAAACAGAAAAGGTGCTAGAAAAGTTTCTAGCATGCAAGGGTGTTTTGAAAATTCAAATATGCAGTGGAAAAAATCGAGAAATCGAGAAAAGCAAAAGTGGTGGAAAGCGAATATGAGATACGTACTGATTTACCTTCGGCAAGGGCTCGTCGTTTTGAGTCTGACGAGCGGGACCTTTCTCCTGCTGTGATTACCATTGCTCGGCTCATCTTGGAGAATTGGACGAGTACGAGCTCGCAACCTTATGCCACACCTTCTTGGAACGTCTTTTCTTTGATCTTGTGGTCGAAGGTCTTGGTAGGTTATTCTGGTGCATCCCAAATTGCCTGCCCTTCGTCATTCTGTTGGTTCAGGATGCGCTGCTCTTCCCTCTGTTTGAATTTGAAGAACATGCTCTCCTTTCCGACGCGGAAGCGGATTTCTCCTCTTCCCGCGCCAATTCTTGCTCTGGTGGCCCTCAGGAATGGTCGCCCAAGGATGAGCTCGATTCCGATGTCGCCTTCTATATCCATAACCACAAAGTCTGCAAGGACGAAGGAGTCTCGCACGCAGACTAGGACATTCTTGGCTATCCCTTCGGGATATCAGATTGTAGAGTCTGCGAGCTGCACACACATGTATGTTGGGGAGAGAGTAGGGTATAAGAGTTTCTCGTATATCACCATGGGCATAATGTTGACACTGGCCCCCAGGTCGTAGAGTGCATGCTCATAGTATTGATCGAAGATTGAGCAGCTGATCATGGGGACCCCTGGATCTTCTTGAATTGCTGCTACTAGGTCATCCCAAGTGTCGTTCTTCGAGGGATTGTACCTACCTGCATGGTTAGTTCGGGGAGTATGCCAGGGAAGGTTGCCCCACCCGGTAGACACCCTGTTTGCAGTTTCAATGGGAGATTTGGGTTGCCCCGGGATCTTCCCGTTCTCAGAGATAGGAGCAGCAGCAGCGATTTGAGCAACTTGTGTTTCTATCATTTTTTTGAAACTTAATTGATTTTTATGAGCAGAAGAAAGAGTTTCAACTTTGGCATGTATACTTTCTAAAATTTTATCATTGGCAGCAAGCTTTTTGTTTAAAGATTCGTTGATTTTAGCTTGGCCAAAGACTAAGTCTCTCAAGGAGGGTTGGTTCGAATTGAAATTCGAATTGAAATTTGAGTTATAGTTGTTACCTCCTCCTTGGAATGGTGGGCGTGCTTGACCCCACCCCTGGCCTCCTTGTGGACGGAACCCGGTGTTGTTGTTGTTGTTGATATAGGCGGCATCTTCACGGGTCTCGGGGCACTCATTCCCCGCGTGTCCACCGTCACCACAAACCTCGCACGTTAAGTATGAGTTCATGGCATGGACGGGAACAAGCATTTGTTGCCAGTTCCCTTTGTCAAGCTTCTTCAATAGGAGGTCCAGCTTAGCGGCGAGCATGTCCGTCTCTTTGACGGTATGCATTCCGCCCTTGGTTCTGGGCTGAGAATGCTCCTCGTTCTAGCCCTGATTGGAGACCATCATCTCGATTATGGCCGTAACCTTGGCAATTGTGAGGTCGAGATAGGCTCCTCCAGTAGCAGCATCGAGATGGGCTCTGGATGTTGTCGTTAGCCCATTGTAGAAGCTTTGGAGCATGAACCACTGGTCCATCCCATGATGAGGACAGACGAGTATGTATTCTTGCAGTCTCTCCCAAGCTTCTGGGATGGACTCCATCCCTGTCTGCTGGAAATTTGAAATTCGTCCACGTAGGGCCTTGGTTTTGCCCAACGGGAAGAATTTAGCGAGGAACGCCGTGGAACATTTGTCCCACGTGCTGATGGCTTCCTTGTTCTGATAAAACCACTATTTCTCATTCCCCAGGAAGGAGAAAGGAAACAGGTGGAGCCTGATGGCGTCAGCCGTAACGCCCCGTATGGTTACAGTCTTGCATAACTCCAGGAAGTTCTGGAGATGGGCGTTGGCATCCTCATTCGGCTTGCCACAGAATGGGCTAGCCTGCACCATGTTTATGAGGCTGGACATCAGCTCAAAGTTCACGTCCCCAACATCAACATTAGGTCCAGTTGCCACATTGGCAGCTGAGGGGACAGAGAAGTCGCGGAGAGTCTTCTCAGCCATGAGTTTAGTTGATGGTGCTTGGGAAACTGGTTCACTTGTCGACTGCGAGATCGGAGAAGGGACGACGCGAGGTCAGACCCTTCTCACGAGCTTCTCAGGATTTTCAACAAAATTTGTCGGCAAGAAGAAACTAGACATACACTACCCTGTTTTCGTCCAATCAGGAGAAAACAAAAAGATAAACACATTAGCCTATATAAGCAATAGCTACCTCTTACTTATATTGCCATGTTTATGTACTTTAGTAAATATATATTACACCTAGTGCCATCCCCGGCAACGGCGCCAGAAATGCTTGTTGACATTTCTTAGCATCGCCACTAGGAGTGGTTAGTTCCTAGCAAAGCCGCTAGAAATGCTAGTGTTGGTATGTCTTAACACTTACAAAAAGATCTGCAAGCGCACAGATATACCGTTGTAGCATTTCACCCGGAAGTATTCAGGGTATCGTTATTTATATTTTCCCAAGGGATGGCTAGGTTGTGTATAGTATATTTACTTAGTTGCATAACCATGACACGTATGAGCAAGATGAAGAACACTGACTAAACAGGGGTAAGTGTAAATAAAGGATAATCAGGGGTAATGTGACACACACAGAACAGCCAACTCTCATGAATAAAGAATAAACAAGCAATCCTAAGGTTAGTGGGAGCATAGGCACAGATTCCTAGTATACTATTCATGTTAGCGGATAAGTTACGTTAGCCACATTGCTTAGAGCTGCAGGTGCCGGGAAATTAGGGACATCGGGGAGAATGACCCGCACTAGAGAACATCCAGTCCCGTTTCATCTTTGCATGAACTCCTACACCATACCCGAACATCGGGGATTACGATAACCGAGAAGCAGCTTCCTGGCGGACCGACAGGGCTGCCACCACCTGCGGTCTACCCAGTCACACCATGGAGCACCATCATATCCGAAGGATCCCGCATACCCGGACACCATGCCCGCATATGAGGTCACTACCCTAGCACCCCCGGGTCCCCCACCCTTCGGATGGACAGGTAAGATGCTAAGGCAAGCCCGAAAGCACAACGAACCGATATCCTTACCCAGATCATTTGGTCTAAGCATGCAACTAGAATAACTTGGTAAAGCACAGATCAAGGCTAAGCAAGCTACGAACATAGCAAGATAACCAAGAATGAACTCAATATGAATAGCATAAAGAAAGTCGGAATACAAAGCCATACCAGAGGCCGAGGATTGCTCACCGACCCCCAAGGACGACTGGATTCGCTAAGGAGATGAAGTACTAGCCTAGCTCCACTACCCTAAGGAGTACAAGTCACAAGAGAGTGTAGAGAGAGAGACTTCCAAGTGGTGTGTGAGAGAGAGAGAGAGTGGTGGGAGGCCCTTTATATAGTGCTCGAGGTCGGTTCCCGCCATCTCCTTGTATGGAAACATCGTCAACCGCCTTCAGGAGGATAGGATCAAGCTTCCCGCCAAATCTCAACCTCGGAGGCTGCCAGGTGGGGTCGGCCTTTTCTGGTTCACTGCTTGGTGGGTCCTGATATCAGATGGTCGGTGCCGGGGCTTGGTTGGTCGGTTTTGTCTGGTTTGTGGGCCTCCTTTGCTCATGTTACGCAGGACATGATTGTCTGTGACTTCTGTATGTGTTGACGCTCACTAACGACCATTTCCAGGCGTCAACTTGATCAGAAAATCATGAGAGTTTGCATTTCTTACACGTACTTATATTCAATAAAGTCCCTAAACAACACTTTACCTTCTAGACTATGCAAGTTGTGTTTTTGAGCTAATATGCCAGTTGCAAGCACACTTTGGCCCAACAGAAAATCACAAAAAAATATCAAAGTACCGATTCAGGCTCAAATGGACCAAGTGTAGCTCAAGAACCGAAGCAAAACAAGTCAAGATAGGCCAACCCCAGCGTGGATCAGATAAGGAGGCCCAGACAAGCCCAACCCCCAATAGTTGGGGCGGTTGGCAGCCAGGGCAGACCGACCGACCTATAGGTCAGCCGACCAGGCCCATGGGCCCCACCGCCTCAACTTTGCCACGTGGTGCCTCCCTGTTGCTTCTTTAGGTCGGTTTGGGGTCCTGCGGCCGGTGGCTCCCTATATAAATACAAGGGAGGGGGTAGAGAATAGGACACACACACACACACACACCTCACTTCATTCACCACTCAAGTTCCTTCTTGCATAGTCTTTAGGCTTAGTGGAGCTTAGGAGAAGTCTAGGAGTCATCGAGTCGCCGGAGTTGCTCGAGAGTCTGGTATGGGTTTATCTCTAGCTCTCTCTTGTAATATTTGGTCATTTGTAATAGAATTAGACTATGGTTACCGATATCTGCTTGAAGTATATTCTGAGTTATCGAGTATATGCTTCTTGTCATGGTTGCATTATTATTCAATGATCTCATTGCATAATTGCCCTATGCTGGAGATAGTTAGTCTTTTGTTCCTAGAACTCTATCAACTGTTCCAGTATCTGTATGATTGCTCTAGTGTGATGTCTGTCCATCCGGAGGGTGGGGGCTCCGCGCGGGACACTAGAGTATCCCTTACTAGTGTAGACATGGTGTCTAGATTAGCTAAGTGTTGCTGGATGTCAACTATACCCACGGTTTGTAGAGGTAGCCGGTAGGTGGTGACAGCCCTGTCCGAGCCTTTTAGTAATCATCCACATTCGGTATGGGGGATAGGAGGTACATAAAGTCGCCGGGGTGTACGGGCTCCTCCCGTTACTTCGATAGCGATATCCCTGTTGTGTAGTTTATTCTCTGACAAGCTAACTAATGAGAAAGTGTAGATATAGCTAGCCTAGCACAGCTGGCTCGAGCTCTGACTTTTACCTTGTTCTCGGCCTAAAGCAATCTTTATCTTTTATTTATCTGAGAGGGTAGTTTGTGTGTGTGTCACACTACCTCCTACCATGTTATTATCTTACCCCTGTTTATGCATGAGAATATCCAATCTAGATAGTGTTCACGAACTAATCTATATATTGTCTCACCCATCGCCTTCCCTGCGGAAATATAAATGACACCCCGGTTTACTCCCGGGTAAAATGCTACAGTGGTATTCCGTGCGCTTGCGGATTTATTCGTGGTTCATGAAATACTGCCACCCCAAACTTGGCGTCTGCGGGCGTCATCGCCGGGTGACATTGGTAGGCGCCAACAAGCATTTTTTGCGCCGTTGCTGGGGAAGGAACAGAGTGAAATATATAGATAAAAGTTGTGAACAAAATCGAAATTGGTATTCGCTTGCTAAACAGGCTAACTTGGCTTTGTTTTCTTGTCTTTGTTGATATGAAAACAGGGTAGTGTATGACCGGTTTCGATCTGCCGCAAAACTTTCATTCCGATCTAGAGTCACTTTTGAGAAGAGTTCGACCTCGTATCGTACCTCCTCAGATCTCACTCTTGGCAGTCGATCCAGTCACTGCATCATCGTCAGCTCATAGAGCTATGGCCCAGAAGACACCCCGTGATTACTCTGCTCCGTCTGCTAACCAGGTCCCTACCAGGCCCGAGGTTAACACCGGAGGAGAAAATTTCGAGATCAAGACGGGTCTCATTACGATGGTGCAGGCCAGCCCATTCTGTGGCAAGGCCAATGAGGATGCCAGCGCTCATCTCCAACAGTTCCTGGAACTCTGCAGTACTTTTGTTATCAAGGGTGTATCACAAAATGCAATCCGACTCCGTCTGTTTCTGTTCTCTCTCTTGGGGAGAACGAAACAATGGTTTTATGCTAACAAGGTTGGTGTGGATACTTGGGACAAATGTGCCAAGGCGTTACTCTCGAAGTTCTTCCCGACGGGCAAAACCAATGCTCTTCGTGGTCGGATTTCGAACTTCCAGCAGGCATCAAATGAGTCAATTCCGGAAGCTTAGGAGAGGCTTCAGGAGTACATTCTAGCGTGTCTGCACCATGGAATGGATAATTGGCTCAATCTACAGAACTTCTACAATGAGTTGACACAGTCATCCCGTGATCATGTGGATGCCGCTGCAGGTGGAGTTTTCTTCTCGCTAACCATTGAAAGAGCTACATCATTGATCGAGAAGATGGTTTCCAACCAAGGTTGGAGCGATGATCGCCTCCAACCGCGCCAGTGAGGTATGCACTCCGTTAAGGAGGCCGACATGCTCGCTAAGAAGATTGATCTCCTCCTCAAGAAATTTGAGGATTATTCCCAAGATAAGGCTCAATTGCAAACACTTCAAGCCTTGGAGACTCGCATGACGTGCGAGGTCTGCGGGAATGTTGGACATTCGGGCGATAATTGCCCAGAAACCCAAGAAGAAGCTCTATTCCTCAATGGCAGCAATGGGTTTCGTCCACAAGGAGGTCAGGGGTGGAATCAACCACGCCCATACTACCAAGGAGGTAATGGGAATTTGAATTCTTTCGGTCCTAACCAACCTACCTTGAGAGATCTTGTCTACGGCCAAGCGAAGATCAATGAGTCCCTTCAGAAGAAGTTGGCCGTTATAGACAAATCTATGGAGACTATCCATGCCAAGATGGACGGATTCTCCATGGCAATGAAGAACCAGCTGAGTTTCAATAAGGCGCAAGAAACTCAATTGGCTCAATTAGCTGCTGCTGCACCTGCTGCTGAACTAGGGAAGATCCCGGGGCAACCCGAGTCTACTCTAGAAAGCGTGAATGTCATTAATGCTATGTGGAAAGAGCCCCTTAGCAGGACACTCGTCAGCTACGCAGAGAAGCTCACACGCCCAAGAAGAGGTGCGTGGGGCAAGTTAGCAGCCACAATACGAGAAGATCCCGGAACCCCAGTGATCAGTTGCTCAATCTTTGACTATGAATTTGATCACGCCCTTTGTGACCTTGGAGCTAGCGTCAACATTATGCCCAAGGTGACTTTCGAGAAGCTAGGCTATCCGTCAATTTCTCCTAGCACTATGTGTGTTCAGCTGGCGGATTCCACGATAAGATATCCAGAAGGAGTTGTGAAAAGATTAATGGTAAAGGTCAAGAATACCTACATATTAGTGGACTTTGTAGTCCTTGATATGGAAGGAGATCTTGGAACTCCGCTCATACTTGGGCGACCATTCTTCAAGGATATAAATACCAGAATTGATGTGGGGAGAGGGAGAATCAGTCTCCGAATCATGGGAAAGACCATGAAATTCAAGTTCTAGAACAAAAGGGAGGTATTCCTGATTCACGAGGATAGTGAGAAACAAGGGCTATGGGCAGAGCCAGGTTGGGATGATCAAGATTATCATCCCCCTTCCCAAGCCAGCTTGGGAGGATTGGGAAATTCATACTCCACCAACCGAGCCAGTGAAAGACGATCAGAAGATCCCTGACTTCATCACCACACAGTATGGGAAGATCTGGAAATTATCTATCCTGCATTCGAGGATCCTGTTCCTGCGCCGCCTACACCACCAAAGAAGACTAAGAAGGTGTGGCGCAAGAAGAACAAGACATCATCGACCGCTACTACTTCTCCAGGTACGGACGAAACGACATCAACCTAATCAGATATGGAGAAAGGTCCTGCTTTTCGACCCTAACCAAGAGTTAGCTTGGGGGAGATCCCCTCCCTTAAGCCAATTGTATCCCTTTTATTTTCTTTCAATAAAATTTGATAAAAACTTCTAAAAAAGACAAAATAAAAATTTACTGCTTTATTTCCCTTTTTTCTATGATGCGTGGTAAGAATGTTTTAACTCCCCTTGATAAGTTGAAAGGATGAGTTTTGCTTTGCTTTATCAAGTCTATTATGCCTAGTCTTGAAAATAAGAGTTCTCTTGAGTTTATATTCATTGGTTATGCAAGTATCTTGCCAATAAACCTGAAAGTTCCGTGGGTTGCATACGCTTGATCTGAGTCTAAGTTGTTGTGAGTTTAGATATGGTAAATAAGGTTCTGCAAGCTTGTTCTAGTAATGCTTGAAGTCTGGAGTTGTTTTCAAAAATAAAATTTAAGAAGGCAAATTCCCCAGCGATATGCAATGTCCTACCAGAGCCATATGTCATATTCTATGCAAAAACCCTTTGCACATATGCTGTTTGATATTCTGTTGAGTTTTGTCAAATTGTGTGACCCTAGAGAGATGCTTTTTATGCTTTCTCGATCATAAGCACGTACACGTCCCATCCAATTGCTACACTCCTACACTAGGAATTGGCACCACCACCCATTCATTCCACATAATAAGTGTTCCATGTCTTGGTGATCTCTCTCGTAGAACATCCCTGAAATAAAATAAAGTCAGATTATGGTTGCCCCAAAAAGAGAAAAGATGGCATGCCAAAGAAGCATGACCCAAAAAAAAAGGTAGCCATGTCTCAAAAGAAAAAAAGAAGAAGAAGAAAGAGACATAGGGATGATTCGGGAGAGAAAAGCCATTACCGCAAGGAGTAAGTCATATCCATCCATCCATCCATCCACTCATACACTTGCACCTTTTGATCATGATTGCATGACTTGTTTCTTCTTGGATCCTCTCTTTGACTTTACAATAAATAGAATACAAGCGTGCCCTGTTTTTATCCTACCTTGAGCTCCACAAAGGCTTGTATTAGTAGGGAAGATTAAAGGCAGATATTGTCCTGGTAAGGAAATACAAGATGAGTGCCTCGAGAGAGTTATCCTGGGAGCTTTGCCATGTTTTCAAAAATCTTTCAAAAAGGTATCTCCAGATGGATTGCAGATCTAGAAACAAGTAAGTATTACTTTATGCACCATTCTAACTCTCAACAGCCCAAGACAAGGAGACAGCTGAAAAGCCCCATGAGAGAGTAAGGTAATTGAGCAAAGGTATGCTAACCAACTTATTTGAGCTTAAAGATGAATCTCTTTGCTTCAGACTATGACATGACAGGTAAGGTACAAGTCAAAGTGATTTTCTGATCAACAACCTAATTTGTCCTACTTTGCTCGGGATAAGCAAAGGACAGCTTGGGGGATCTTGTTGACGCTCACTAACAACCATTCCAGGCGTCAACTTGATCAGAAAATCATGAGAGTTTGCATTTCTTACACGTACTTATATTCAATAAAGTCCGTAAACAACACTTTACCTTCTAGAATATGCAAGTTGTGTTTTTGAGCTAATATGCAGGTTGCAAGCACACTTTGGGCCAGCAGAAAATCACAAAAAATATCAGCGTATCGATTCAGGCTCAAATGGACCAAGTGTAGCTCAAGAACCGAAGCAAAACAAGTCAAGACAGGCCAACCCCAGCGTGGATCAGACAAGGAGGCCCAGACAAGCCCAACCCCCAGCAGTTGGGGGCGGTTGGCGGCCAGGGCAGGCCGGCCGACCTATAGGTCGGCCGACCAGGCCCATGGACCCCACTGCCTCAACTTTGCCATGTGGCGCCTCCCTGTTGCTCCTTTAGGTCGGTTTGGGGTGCTGCAGCCGGTGGCTCCCTCCTATAAATACAAGGAAGGGAGTAGAGAATAGGACACACACACACACACACCTCACTTCATTCACCTCTCAAGTTCCTTCTTGCATAGTCTTTAGGCTTAGTGGAGTTTAGGAGAGGTCTAGGAGTCATCGAGTCGCCAGAGTTGCTCGAGAGTCTGGTATGGGTTTATCTCTAGCTCTCTCTTGAAATATTCGGTCGTTTGTAATAGAATTAGACTATGGTTACCGATATCTGCTTGAAGTATATTCTGAGTTATCGAGTATATGCTTCTTTGTCATGGTTGTATTATTATTCAATGATCTCATTGCATAATTGCCTTGTGCTAGAGATAGTTAGTCTTTTGTTCCTATAATTCTATCAACTGTTCCAGTATTCGTATGATTGCTCTTGTGTGATGTCTGTCCATCCGGAGGGTGGGGGCTCCGCGCGGGACACTAGAGTATCCCTTACTAGTGTAGATATGGTGTCTAGATTAGCTAAGTGTTGCTGGATATCAACTATACCCACGGTTTGTAGAGGTAGCCGGCAGGTGGTGACAGCCCTGTCCGTTCGGTATGGGGGATAGGAGGTACATAAAGTCGCCGGGGTGTACGGGCTCCTCCCGTTACTTCGATAGCGATCTCCCTGTTGTGTAGTTTAATCTCTGACAAGCTAACTAATGAGAAAGTGTAGATATAGCTAGCCTAGCACAGCTGACTCGAGCTCTGACTTTTACCTTGCTCCCGGCCTAAAGCAATCTTTATCTTTTATTTATCTGAGAGGGTAGTTTGTGTGTGTGTGTCACACTACCTCCTACCATGTTATTATCTTACCCCTGTTTATGCATGAGAATATCCAATCTAGATAGTGTTCACGAACTAATCTATATATTCTCTCACCCATCGCCTTCCCTGCGGAAATATAAATGACACCCCGGTTTACTCCCGGGTAAAATGCTATAGCGGTATTCCGTGCGCTTGCGGATTTATTCGTTGTTCATGAAATACTGCCACCCCAAACTTGGCGTCTGCGGGCGTCATCGCCAGGTGACGTTGGTAGGCGCCAATAGTCTTCATATTCGTCGTGTTTTCATCTTATTCCGGACTTGTGCTCCTGAAATCATAAATTATCAAAAACAACTGTGTAGCTAGGTTAGTAATACAAATATGTGAGTAAGAGGTATAGTTCTCCTTCTTTTATGAGTATAGTTGACGGTCATATTTCGCACTTAACGACCGTCAACAGCCAGCACAATCTTTGAAGCCAATCACAGCTTCGAGCTTTGAACTCCGCCCTGGCTTCATAGCCATGGTTTGGGAACAATCCTTCTCAGGCTTTGATGATGAAAACCCCTACCACCACCTACGAGAGTTCGAGCAGCTGTGCTCATGTCTGTCAATCGTAGGCATGGCACAAGAAACACTTCGGTGGAAGTTGTTTCCTTTCTCCCTTGTTGAGAGAGCGAAACAATGGTACGCCCATAATGTAGGGAAGGTAAACAGAGAGCGGGAAGAGCTAAAAGACAGGTTCTGTCTTGCGATCTTCCCGATTTCTCAAATTGCTTCCCTACGAAAAGAGATCCTCGACTTTCGTCAGGATGAGGAGTCTCTAGGTGCAGCTTGGGCTAGGTTTTCCAAGCTAACTCATGCTGGCCCAAACTTGTCTATTCCCGACCATGTGTTGCTTCAACGCTTCTGGTTAGGGCTTAGCAAGGAGTCTGCCCAATAGCTTGATATCACTGCCGGAGGGTCGTTCATGTGCAAAACCACTTCCGAAGGAGAGGCCCTTCTAGATCGTATTCTGGAAAACACCTCCTTCACCGAAACCCTCCCGTTAGTAGAACCTTCAAGCTGTGAGGAAGTCCCGCTGATTGAGTTAGCGTCCTTACCTGTGACCAACCCAGATTCAACCACCGAGCCTTCCCCCAAACCAGGAACGCTGGAGAAAGAAGAAATTCAACCTTCCATTCTTCCCTTTGAATTCGAGGATGATTTATTCAAAGATTATGGAAATACCTCGAATTACCTCTACCAGAAAAGACCCCCAGTTCTAATTGGGCCTACCAAACCTCTCGATAAAGCTTTCCTTAAAGAGACGGTTAGGGACCTAACCGCTGTCATGAGTAGTGAGTGGGTAGAAGAGGGAGAGTTATCTTCTGAACCACTTCAGATTATCGCCCCCTCTTTGAACATTCACTGCTTTATCCAAGGAACCTTGGAGGAGATCTTATACAATCCCATGGTTGGAGCAAAAATCATGTCAGCCTCCTATGCGTTTACGCATTTGGAGAACTTTTTGGTTCCAACCGAGAAAACCCTCAGGAATGCACTAGGATCCATCGTAGAGGGAGTTGGGATAGTCCATGACGTACTTGTATGTCATAATGACTTTGAGGTTGCCCTTGATTTTCATGTTTTCGATGTCTATGACTTCGATATTTTAATCGGGCACCCCTTTGAAAAACTGTTTCTAGAAGCTCCTCTTGTAGGAACCATCGATTTCAAGCTGGGAAGAGAAACATTCTCACTCCCGATTTCTCGGGCTAAGAATTCTCCCGCTGAACTTCTTCCTCAGCCAGAGCCGGTTGAAGAAGTGATGGCCATTTTCCCTTTTGAGCCTTCCCAATCGTCCTTGGAACAAGATGCTGAACTCTTCATTCAGGAAGAAGATGACTCAGGAGAAACTCTTGAGATTCCCACTGACGAACGGCCATCACAACCACCAATCGAGCTAAAACCTCTTCCTTCTAGCCTTCGCTATGCTTTCTTAAATAGCAACATTGAATCTCCCGTCATCATTAGTAATAAGCTTTCCGACGTGGAGACAGCCAAACTCCTAGCCATTCTAGAAAAGCATAGGCCTGTTTTCGGTTACTCACTCCAGGACCTTAAGGGAATCAGCCCTACCCTCTGTACTCATTGCATCCCTATAGACCCATCCTGTACACCTTCTAGGGAGCGTCAGCGTAGGCTAAATAATGCGATGAGAGAGGTTGTCAAGACGGAGGTTCTAAAGCTCCTGCACGCCGGGATAATCTATCCCGTGCCTCACAGTGAGTGGGTGAGTCCCGTCCAGGTCGTGCCAAAGAAAGGAGGAATGACGGTCGTTGAAAATAGCAAAAATGAGCTAATCCCACAATGACCTGTCACGGGGTGGAGGATGTGCATTGACTACCAGAAACTCAACGGCAACAAAGAAAGGTCACTTCCCGCTGCCTTTCATTGATGAAATATTAAAGCGGCTAGCGAAGCATTCTTTCTTCTGTTTCCTTGATGGGTATTCAGGTTACCACCAAATCCCCATCCACCCCGATGATCAGAGCAAGACTATGTTCACATGCCCTTATGGAACGTATGCATACCGAAGGATGTCATTTGGGCTTTGCAATGCCCCTACATCGTTCCAAAGGTGTATGATGTCTATCTTCTCGGACATGATTGAAGAAATTATGGAAGTTTTCATGGACGACTTTTCCGTCTATGGGAAAACTTTTGATCATTGTCTTGAGAATTTAAATAAGGTCTTGCAGCAATGTCAAGAGAAGGACCTGGTACTGAATTGGGAAAAGTGCCACTTCATGGTATGTGAAGGCATCGTGCTCGGGCATCTTGTGTCCGAGAGAGGGATCGAGGTGGATAGAGCTAAAATCGAGGTCATAGAAAAGTTCCCACCTCCAGTGAACGTAGAAGGAATCCATAGCTTTCTAGGTCATGCGGGGTTCTACAGGCGGTTCATTAACGACTTTTCTCAAATCGCTAGGCCCATCACAAACCTTCTAGCTAAGGATGCACCTTTTGAGTTCACCGATGAGTCCTTGAAATCTTTTCTCATCCTCAAACAAGCATTCATTTCAGCTCCAATCACTCAACCCCTGATTGGACGCTGCCGTTTGAAATAGTGTGTGATGCCAGTGACTATGCTGTTGGGGTGGTCCTTGGCCAAACCAAAGATAAAAAGCATCATGCAATCTCCTACGCAAGTAAAACTTTGTCAGGAGCTCAATTGAATTATGCGACAACTGAAAAAGAGCTCCTGGCCATTGTGTTTGCAATTGATAAGTTTAGATCTTACTTGGTTGGAGCAAAAGTTATTGTTTTCACCGATCATGCTACTTTAAAATACTTGCTCACCAAGAAAGATGTTAAACCACGCTTGCTAAGGTCGATCTTGCTACTCCAAGAATTTGATATAGAAATAAAAGATAAAAAGGGAGTAGAAAATACTATTGCCGATCATTTGTCGCGTATGTCTATCACTAACATGCAGGATCTTCCCATCAACGATTTTCTACACGACGACATGCTGCTAAAGGTAACAGATTCAAACCCATGGTTCGCGAACATTGTGAACTTCATGGTTTCAGGATACGTACCACCGGGGGAAAACAAAAAGAAGCTGTTGTTGTTGACGATCAAAATTGGCAGACTGGTCTGACCGGTGCCCATAAGCGGTCTGACCGGTCGGACTTATTTCAGATCCGGCAAAGCGCTGACCGGTCTGACCGGTGGGTCAGACCTGTCTGACCGGTCTAACTGGAATCTGAGTACAACTAGGACTTTTTGTAGATTTATATCTGTAGTAGGATTCCTTGCAGGATAACTCCACCCCACCATATAAATATAAAGGGTCACGACCGATTGAGGGTATCCAATCGATCAATCAATACAACTTTTATCTTTTTACTTTCTCTTGCCCTAACTTTTCCAATCTACTACTTATTGTTCCTCCATCGTCTCTATGTCGATTGAGGGCATTCTAGGTGGCCTGCCGACCCTAGAACAACCCTACGTGCGTCTGCCCTGATGAGTAGCTTGTCATTCATCTTCCCGGTTACTTTGACTGGCACCGTATCTAAAACTGCCGCCATGTTGTTTGTTTTTTTATCAAACATACCTGTATTAAGAGATAAGGAAAGCATATAAAGACTGTACAAATACAGATACGCTATAGAAGGATACGGAGGACAGCTGTCCAGACCCACTAACACAAAGGACCTCAAAGAAAAACAAAATAGCAAACTGGTCCTTGGACCCTGCGGAGGCGGAAGACTCCAGAAGTCGTCGTCATCGTCGCTGACCAACACCGACTCCTGCCGCCACCGCCGAACCCAAAGCCGGAAGAAGCCCCATCGCACGTCGGCTTTGAAGTGGACCGCAGTAGACGCCCATCCTCACGGACAAGCAGAAGCTGTCGCTAAACGCCCGTCGGTCGGGGCCACGCCCTAAGTTTCCTCGACCTTGGATGAAGGCTCTCCGTCGACGACGACCGCCGCCGCGGGGAAGACGAGCCGATCCAACCGCCTGGCAACCACAAAACCCACAGCTGCTCCACCCTGGACTGTGAAACACGCCACCAGCTCCACCGCTTGCGCCGCTTGCCGACGCGAACGAGAGAGCCAGTGCCGCCGGACTCCTGTACAAGAGGATCTCAGCCCTGGAAACCCCAACGAGGCGCCAGATCTGGAGAACCCCTCCCTCATAGGTCCCTTGCCGACGCCGGAGCGCATGCCGCCAAGACCGGAATGGGGCTGCGTGGCCTAGGGCAATTCGGGTTGCCCTCTGTCTAGCTTCATTTCACGCGCCCAAGGCCCAACTCGGTGAGGCCTTTCCTGGGCATGATGAATAGTTTGTTGAGATTGGAATGCGGACGGACTAGTTTGGCCTTATTCTCTCTTCACTGTTCACTTCCTGGGCCTAGTTAATTTGGGCTCACCAATGCATAGATCCAGCTTTGGGATAGTGAGATGTGACAAAACGTTGGAATGAAGGGTACAAATTTATTAGTGGAATGTCCTTTTTCTTGACTGGTGATGAAGAGCTACCAAATTTCAGTAACAATGTCCTGAGTTTTATTTTTTCTTATACAGACACCGTAATTACTGCCATCAAAATTTCAGTAAGAAGGTGCGTATCTCCATGGGACCCAGCTCAACAACAAGGGCACGACTGTGAACTGGGCCACCTTTTACCGGAGCAGGACCATCTTCAGTGTTCCCATGGACCCTCCAGTTGAGCTTCTTCATCTCTGACTTCTTCTGATTGGCAGACAGGTTAGTCTCCGTCAACTCCTTGATCTGCAATTCGCAACAGCATTGATATTTATGAAATGATGTTAAAGTCTCGGTTCCAATCCTAAATTGTTCACATCATATAATCGGGGGTATGGTACATAATTATTTGGCACCAAATTCATCTTATCTTTCTTCTTAGAAAACTCTGATTACCCATAAACATGAGCTGCAAGATAATTATATACCTTTCTCCTTCCAAATACCTTTCTCAGTTCAACTTTTGCCATCACTGAGTACTGAGGGTCCTCAGCTGCCTGCAAACGGAGTGAAGATTAATTAGTATATAATTCATTATGAAGGACTAGCAAATAAAAATTAAATTATGCGGTACCTGAAAGAGATGGGCCAAGCGGAATAAGGTTGTACCATCATCTAGATTCTGAAATATATTGAGGCATTATATTCAACGATAATGAACGTATGTTGGCTAGATTCTATGTGGTTTGGTACTTTGGTGTGAATGAAAGGAGTACTATGATACCTGCAAGGTGATGATCGCAACATTTGCAGGAAGACTGTAATTTCCATCCATCATGCTTGCTTCCGCAACATTGTATGATGTCCAACTTCTCTCATCCTGTTAGAACAACAATCACTAATTGTGTTATGACATGAGAATCCTAGCTAAACGGAGGGGTTAAGACTTAAGAGTGAGTGCATATATACATATACCTCATGAGTAAAAGCGAGAAGAAAAGGAGAATAGACTTGCTGGCCATACGTTCGTCGCCAGTGAGCTCCATGCCCTACCTTGTTAACCTTCACATAGTAAGTTCCCCGGGCCTGTAATTATCATTAGTCAGAATTACAATTGCTGTAGCGACAGAACACAATGAGAATTTAGATGCAAAATCAATATTGCACTAAATGCATACCGTGAGCCCCTCACAATGTTGATCCACACAAACAATTTCATTGAGTGCCTCACCTCTTCCATCATCTTTAATGATACGCCTTGGATAAAAAAAAATCATAATGTCTCCATGAATCCCAAAGAAAAGAAAAAAAATACCCCTCAGTGTGCAAGGGAGCTTATAATGTGGATATGTTTACGCTGGCATCACATGACAGTTTATTTAACCATTTGCCAGCATTTCGTATATATAAGAGATATGTTTCACAGATGAGAATGCAAAATGCTTAGCAAACGACCACTAATTCACCAACAAATCTAAGCCATTCTCTTTGCAATAAATAATACTCGATTCAAAAACAGAAGTGTGTAAACTTTTCCAGTGTCAGATCCTGAAATATAACTGTTTTTCTCAGAGGAGCAAGATCCTGTTGTCAAACTAATAATACATTAATACCTGTGTAGCATAATCTCTAGTTGACCATCCTGAATACTTGATGCTCCAACAGCACGATCCACAAGTACAGATAACTCATATTTTTCATCTGCCACATACACTCCTAGATTGATCTAGAAAACATTGTGTAAGAAATATAATGGACTGGTAAATTAGGAATATTGTTATGTAAAAGATACAATCTTGATATATATTACTATTTATTACCCCTATTTTCACTCATACTACACTTAGTGGTCCTAAAATTTTGTTAAGGTATTTTTGAACTAGGCTACTATACATGAGAAATATGTTTTATGCCCACAGTGCGACCAATGGTACAGTAGAGTATTTCATATGAAACATGTTGTGATAAAATTCTATATTGCAATGCAACTGCCTTCTAATAATTTGCAGATGATCTCACTCTGAAACTGAGAATATGATTCATACAGGGTAGTAATTTCCTGCAACTGGTTGATTTACTTGAAGGTCCCAATCTTCCCTGTAGTTCCTCACCTGAAAGTGAAAATGTTCTTATTCATTATAATAGGAGAGTAGAGAAACATTTCAAAACTGTATTATTCTAAATTTTGAAACATCTAAGCCTATCGATTATCAAAATTACCAAATTTATTGATAATTACCCTTTTGAGGAAATCTCTTCCATTAGAATCTGTATAAAATGTACTGTTGGTGACCATATTTGTTGTCAATTGTGTAATGACCTCCTTTCCCACATTATCGCCATCAGGGATTGGCCCAATCTTTCACATATTGGAGGCAAAAAACTGTTAATTCAGTATTTAATATTCGTATATCCATGCTCAAATGTCATTTCTCCCCAAACCACGCAAGTATTATACAAACATTTTTTTATATAAAAACTTGAAGTAGGTTTTTATTTTACTGGGGAAAGCTTGATGTAGTTTACTAACCATGTATTCCACTTCAGCATGTTCCTTGTTCTTGTAGAGTCGTACAACCTTGAAAATAAATATGTCAATCAGTGCTTAATGTATCCTCCATTTTGTTTCAAAGACATCATATTCTTCACAAATGAAGAACCGTGTTCCCAAAAACTACATCAGTGCCACTGCGTTTTTCAAAAATAAATACCTCATTGGAGTTTTGGATGGTATGTAGCTATGCAATTTTCTAATGTTTTGATAAACAGGGTAAAAATGAGAAATAAAGGTTGGCAGCCCTGTTTCAAGGAAGGTTAACTGCAACAAATGAGTGTCAATTTTTAGCATGCCTTTTAGCTTTCTTTGTAAAATAATCCTGATAAAGAGATATCGGATGCTGCAAAGCTTCCTGATCTGTTGAATCCCTGGAATACAATTGTTTTAATTCTGTAACTAACTCTAAATGGATTTTAGAATCCCTGGAATGTAGCTATTTTAATTCTGTAACTAACTCTAAATGGATTTTAGAATCCCTAGAACTGAGCAATTTTGTCCAGGGTTTCTTGAATAAATAGCATCCCCTTTAGTCACTAGATATTGTCACACGTACTGAAGCCGGGGAAAAAAAGAAACATGGAGTAATAAACTAACAAAGTCCCAGAACAATGTTATTTTTTTTGTGTGCAATAAAATTTCTTGTGCATTGTAGTATGCTTAATCCTGATATCATCTTTCCATCTGACCTGATAAATCCATGAGCTGAATTGTTGATGCACTTCATCGACTAAAGGTCCATGGATAACTTTCATTGGAACCTGAAGAGAATAAAATGGATTAAACCAATGGACATAGAATCTATGTAAATATGTAACTGGTAAATCATAGCCAAGTAAAAAAGATAATACTGTAATAAAATATATAGATATATCATAATTATATCCTCTAATTTTTATAGGATGTATGTAAACTATTTGAAAAATATAATTAATTACAACAAATTGAATCTTTTTTGGAAGCCTGACATAGGCACCATCCCCAGGCATCCGATTTTGGAAGCCTGAGGTGGAGATTGCTGCCTGCTGAAATTGATGCCTGAGAGAATCCAAACAGCCTATATATCTTCAAAATACTGTAGTATAATCTTGTTTCTAAAACTGACCATAAAATAAAACTATGAACACTGCAGAGATAAAAATTAAGTCAAGATTATTTATTAAATAATTTGTGCTATATTCTTATTCTCATTTTATGTTGACTTATCTCTAGAAAAATTGAATATAGAACAAAACAAACACAGACAAGACAAAAAGGAGTTACCAATCTTGAAACAACGGATGGTGTATTACCATTGGGCCTAAAAACATACGCTCCAGATGCCTAGGACAATTTTTTTTTGTTTTACATTAGATGTATCAATATGAGACCAGAATAGCTTTTGTTGAGAGAAATTTGGTTTCTTGGTAAAACCTGTGAATCCATGGCATCGCCAGTGCTTGAATTATACCAAAGAAAATCTTGTTGAATTTGCAAGTCCACCTGAAGCATACTTTATAACATCAACGCTACATAGCAGGACCAATAACTTTTTTTGTGTGCAAAGAAATTGCAATGTAACTGAGTTAATCTTTAGAATTACTCTAAAAGGGAAATTTAATATTAGTTTTGTCATGAAGGGTTTACGTTATATTAAAAAAATGTACAACAATGGAACTTCATTTTACATTTAGGACTAAATACAATGATTTCGAAACCAAGAAAAATCGTGCATAAACTGAAAATACAGTTTACACATGGAAGATAGTATTTAACATTTCCTTTCAGTAATGTATTTGAAATATTATTGTGTCAAATTTTAAGTAAAATATTTATGTAGTTCTATTAATTCATTCACTATGTTAGCATAATGAACTGTGTGTTAGAACTCACCCCTGAAACAGAATCCAATATCCTCTCGAGTTTTCCAGTTGTTGATGAAAAATACATCTTTAGAGGCCCTGGTCCAACTTCAATTGTGTTCTTACTTGGTGGAGAACCTATGGTTGATACATATCCAGTTTTGTATCCTGGACAAAATTATTCAATTAACCGTAAGATGAATAATGGTTGTCAAGTAATTCTCTTGTTTTCTAGGACTAATTAACCTACTTGGCAATTTCACAAAGTACATTATATATTTCAAGACTATAAATTTGTCTAGCTTAGTGTCTAAGTTCACGTTGTTGAAATAATAATCAAATATAGTTTAATGTTGAGAATGTGATATTTCGATGTCATAAGCAAAGTGAGTTCTGAATCATCTTGTAAATATCAAATGCCCTATTATTAAGCGCTTAAGAGAAACACAAGTGAGCCGGCATATGAATTATGTTGGATATGACCGATAGGGGAGCCGGCATATCCAAAACATAGTGCTTTAAATATATTTGCCTAATATCTAGTTCAATTCAATAGCTTAGTAAAAAAATTATACTCACCCTACCGTTGATCACTAATGGTTTGAAAAGGTTATAACTATCAGTATCTGAAACATTAGCCTCTGATAGTGATAGTTATTATTACCACAATATTATTACTGGCTGTTCTTAATTGGAATGAATTGTGATGTTATTGGTAGGTTATTAATGGAACCAGAGACCGCAATGGACTAAAAGTAATGGTTTCTTTTCTTCCAAATGATCATATCATGTATTTGTGTTTATGTGATAGTAATCGTCTGCATGTTATTGACAAATATGCTACAATAAAGCAATTCCAATTTGTCTTTTTTTGGTGACTGTCCATGTTTGGAGTTTAGCTTAAATTATTTTCAAGTGGACATGAGTCACCTGCTCCAGTGGGTCTTGAAATGAAGTAAGAATTCCATCCCATTGGTGCTGCAGAAGCTTGAAATACTAACCAATACTTAGGTGTCTTGACTGTCGTGATTCCAAGATAAGCTTCCACATAGAACTTCCTCAAATATCCAGTAACATTATCAACCTCAACTAGTTGTGACTCAATAATAGTTCCATCATAGCTTTTCACAACTAGGTTTTCATAATTGACCTGAAAAGGATAAAAGAAAAATGAACTTATATATGTTAAAAATGTTCAAGAAGCTTGGGTACCATACATAAAGGAAGCGGTGAGGCTCATCTACATCTCCCCCAATAAGAATTAAAAAAATGGATATAGTTTCATGAATAAAGAGATATATGGCAAACAATCTTTTAAAGATGCTCGATACATATTTCACGGGAGTGTTTGCACTTACAGGAACCCTTATGAAGTCACTACGTTCCCATCCAAGAGGATTATAAACAACTACAACCTGCATATGATAGTGTTAGTACCTAAAATTTTAAATGGTTTTTGGTAATAAAACAGAGTGAACATATTAGTACTTACTAAATTATGTGATGCTGAAATTACTTCTTCTGTGGAAGGGCAGTAACTTATATTAAGAAGTGGGCACTGAAAATTGCCTCAACAAATGAGAAAGTTTGATTAGCTGAACCTCTTCAGGAAACATTTGCGGAACTTTAAAAAAAATTGTAAGCTGATACAAATTGTAAAAAAAAAAGGTGTACTATATGTGCAAACATAGTTAGAGTATTAACAGCTTATTTCCCTTTTCTCCTTTTTCATATGAACAAATTTCATTCGTATGGAAGACAAAACATAACTAGCCAAGCATGCTCTCATGGGTGTGGATGCTCTCTTTTGGTCCATATCGTTATGTCGGAATGATATTGCTTTTAATAATAAAACTATAACTTCTTTCTTATAGGTAGTTTTTAGGGGCACTTATTGGCTAAGATATTGGATGTTGTTGCAGAAGGAGACAAAAGGAGAAGATATCATGATGGCATGCCATGCAATGAAAGTGGTGGCTATGGAATTTTTTCCGGTGGCTATGGGATTTTTTTCGTCAATAATGGGTGGAGGTTTCATCATAGATATTATGTGGACGATGATAATAATTGTAGTTTTCTTCACGCTTTTTGTTTCTTCCATTATGAAATATTTGCACTTTTGGACAATGATGTAATAAGCAACTCAGGACATATGTATTGGGTAATGTAAAAAGCCAGAAACAGTTCCTTTACCTAAAACAAAAAAATTTGTGTTAAACCTCAAAGAAAAAATGTGCGCAATTCTCACCTGCTTCAATTTTCCCACTGAGGATATACATGTTCCATTGGAACTTGTCAGACAAGTCAGAGCAGTGTTGACACCTTTCTCAACCTAAAAGAGTGGGAAATGTATCTTGATTTCCTTGAGAAAATGAAAGAGTGCATTGCAGTGAATATAGAAGATAAATTTTGAACCTTAGATGCTCCAAGAGCAAGGCGTTTGGAATAGTCATCAGTTGTGTGTTGCTTCGCTGTACCTGAGACTGCATCATGATGCTGGGCAATTCCCATTGCATCTTCCAAATTGGAAGTGAACAATCCTATGTGATCCATACCCACAAAAAATTCCACTTGACGTGCAGCCTATAAGTTTTTGCAATGTTCCCCAAGTTACTTTTCAATATCCAGTTTAGACAATCCGATGACTCAGTCAGCTGTACAATTACAGTCCATAGATGTCATACCAAGTAATATCCACTGAGCATTCGTACATAACGCTTGAACGTAGGTCGGCTTGTATAATACCCAGTCCAATATGCATTTGTTGAATCAGCATAGCTGCAATTGGCACTGGAATAACATACAGAATGCATATAATCTTGTTATTTTGCAAAGGTTGAATACTTACGGGAAATAATCATCATATTTGACCAGCCAGGATTCATTTGATGCATGTTTGGCATCTGTGTAAATGGATGGAGTGGAATACAACACATGCACCCTACCATCCTGCAGCATTCAAGATATTATTTTCTTATTTTAAAATACTTCTTGATGTTAGCTGGTGTCTTTATAGCTTTAGGCAGATATAAAATCATAAAAATATAGGTGTTGTATCTTGTTGACTGATGTACAATGCCACAATCATGAATAGCTCGCGGCTATGCCTGTTATACAGGTCATCATTAAAATATGTCCCACTTATCTGTTAAGTACATTGGAAATTTGATATTTCATATCTTTTTTGTAGAATCCTCAAAATGACCAAAAATTTAATACATGGATGCTTCAACTAATGCACATCAGATTAAAATCAGCAATACCTTGTTCACATAACGGATAAGTTTGTCCATATTTCTGAACCAAGATTCAGCATATTGGTAATTAAAATCATCTCCCATGGTCCACATTATATGGTTTGTGCGTGTCACATTCGCCTGATTAAAAATACATCATAAATGACATCCAGGTCTCAGTTTGAAACCATATTTGAGGTTTTGTTTCAGTAAATTAATAGTTGTGGAAACAGTTGGAATGTTACCTGTGCCATGGCTGCTGCCACAAAGTCATTTACACGTTCTTCGACATTATAGTCAAACAATGTCATATCATCCTATAAATGGTTGTATGATTAAAATATCAGAATAGTTATATGTGGACAATATCTGTTTGTCTACAGAAAGTACCTGAACAGATATAACATCCTCATCAAAATCTTCGAAGCCAAATCCATCTGGTGGATTATAGTGAACAGGAAAAGCATTTGTGAAGATCTACAAATAATCAGTGGACCCATTAAAAATCACAACTTATTTGAGAAGATAAATAAATAAATAAATAATTTGACCTGTTATGCTCCTGAATGTATAACTATTTCTAGAAAAAAGAATAAAGATAAATCACCTCTGAAGATGAACCGAAAGTTCTTGAGCCACGCCATATGACCTCTAGAGTTTTATCTTCTTTACGCTTTGCCCTATCTTGGTAATCAATCCTTGCAAAATGCACGGAATCGAAACCAAGCTGCAATTGCAGTAATAAAGAGAACAAATGAAAAAACTTAAAACATGATAACACCTTGTTTCATCGAGAGAGAACAGTTTATCAGCAATGAAACTCTTGCACATCCTTAAGGGTTATGATTTGCATTCGTTATATATAGGAATACCATAGTCAGCAGAGACTAACTTTACTGGCACAACTTGTATATGCAATTGTGCTGGTATGATATATAAATGCAGTTACTACACAATGTTTTCTGAGTGTTGTATCTCCAGTTTAATGAATCTAGGAGTCATACAAATTCAATATGCTACCGAAACATCGACATCACAAAATAAACACGATACTATAGTGTTACCTCAGCCCCAAGTAAATAGGCTTGAACCGCCGAATGACCAAAAGGATCAATTTGCCAGCCTGCTCTTGGAGCCTTGTTGAATTGTTTCTTGATCATTCTATGCCCAAGTGTGGTCTGATCGATCATGTCAATGTAATGGACAGCAGCTTCATCGTGCATGCACCATCCACCATTTCTGAATCATGGTACACCGCCATATATAGTTGAGTTTATAGAAGTTCCAAGGGATCAATTATAAGGAAACCGTATTCCATACATGAACTCCAGCTGACCAGAATCGACTAGCTTGCGGACTAGGGCATGGATTTTCGGGCTTCTCTCTGCCCACCACCTTTGGAAAAAAGCCTGAAAAAAGGGACCAGCTTATGTTGAGAGTCTCCAACGTCAATATGATTCAGAATTACCTGAATAGCAAGATCGTGAAGAAATACTTCCAACTAATTATGAGTTAATCAATTATTACAATCTCTGAATGCTTTTTTTTTGAGAAAGAATCTCTGAATAATTTAACTTCGTTGGGTGCAGATTTTAGAACATTTTACCTTTTGTTTATTACATAATTACTAAGTCACTGACAGGGCCTGTGGCCTGTGCATTGACGGGTACGCACGCTTTGAAAAATACATAGTCAGTAAAAAACGTTTACCACCGGCAGACGCTGGCCACATTATCTGTCCTTGTTTCCGTCGGCATCTGTTTGTTGGCGCAGGAAGCAGAGGCAGCAGAGGAAGGGGACGGTGGTTCACATATACATATGGGTCTTTGTCTCATGCCGTATTCGTACAGATGAAGTTTAGTGAGAAGAAAATATACTTCATTCGTCTCAAATTGTAGATCGTTTTAGGCCTATCTTTAATGTAACACCCCAAAAGATATCCCTTCTTTGACCGATTCACACTTACAACTTGATAGACAAGTATTACATGGTAACGAACTTGCGGGCGTTATTTAGGAAAGTGGATCGTATTCGTGGAATCTGAAAATTGTGACGGGAACGAACTTGACTTTAAACGTTTCTTAATGGCAGGCGTTGAACGCGAACATGTACTGCTACTGCTAGCCTAATTACTGGAAACACTGACTGCTGAAGCGTTGCTCTAGATGACAAAGACAGCGAGGATACAAATCATCCAGGGGAAAGTAGAAGCAGAGGAAGAAGAAAGCAACTAGGTAGCAGTGGGCGTTAATAATAATAAGAATTACCTGCTCGACGACGACGAACTTGCGGGCGGGGTCCCGGGCGAGGGCGTCGACGACGGAGTCGAGGGTGTTGATGACGCAGGCGCCCTGGATGCTGTTGTTGGAGCCGACGAAGTACTGGTCCACCGTCTTGAGCCACCCGACGTCGTCGTGCGAGTGCGGCACCAGGTGCACGGTAAGCTTCCCCTCCGCCGCCGCCGCCGAGGCCCCCGCGCTCGCGTTCGCGCCCATGTACGCCGCCGACGCCTCCCTCGCCGCTGCCGCCGCGAGCACCCCCACAAGCAGGAGCAGCAGCGTTGACGCCATGGTTTGCTGCCTGGATTGCGGAGTGGCGCAACAGCGGTCTATATCTCCGTGGAGTGAGGGAGGCGATAATGGAGGAGGAAGCAAAGCACCAATGGGTGTTGTTCGGCGTTTGTTCCTGGCTTGGCTTGGCGTGGGCATATATAACAGGAGACTTGTGCTCTGAGTTGCCTAATGTTAATTTATACAAAGCTCGCCTAATAGTGTAAAGTGTCAACACAATTACGCTTTTAGATTTGTATGTGAGTACACACCTAATGCTGAAGATCGTGTGTCGTTTCATTCTACAGATGGCGCGATCGGTCCTTCAGTTCCAGTTGATGCAGAGGCTTCGGAAGCTGGGCCTCGACGTGAGTGTCGGCCCAGGAAGGCGAGTACGCGTGTGTCCGGCCCAGTCTGGGTCCACGTCTAAAAAAAAGGAGAGCTGAGAAATATATTTTATATATTTTTGGAAAACATTTTTTACAGAAATATATTTTTAATATCACAATTTACAGTTTTGTACCCCTACCGCCCGGCAGGGGGCGGCAGAGACTTATATGTAAATTAAAAAAAAATATTTGCGCGGAAGCCCTCGGCGGGAGCCTGCCGCCCCCCTGCCGGGCGGCAGGCCCCCTGCCGCCAATCCACTGGGCGGCAGGGGGCCTGCCGCCCGGCAGGGGGGCGGCAGGCTCCCCCTCCCGCAAATTGGGCCATTAGATGTGGTTTTAGATATTTTGGATAGAAATAAAAAACATTAGTAAAGTATATGAATATGAAAAGTATAAGTTAGCAATTCATACACATACGCAAATGAGAACGAAATAGGTGATGCATGAGAACGAAATAAGAATAACATGACGACATGTCCATAACAAAAATACGGAAACAGCTAGAACCACCCCGGCCACCCCGGCCATGTCGACCTCTTTTACGCTGAGCGTGGACGTGGTCTGTAGAGTAGGTGTGCCGCTCTGGAGGCCCTACGTCTCTACCTGGACGTCCGGTGGCCATAGGTGTCTGGAAGGTAGGATCGGCCTGCTGGTTAGGTGTAGAAAATAACCGACTCCAATCTTCGAAGTTCGCCTCAAAGGTATCCTGTGTGGGCCCTATACAGTAGCAATTAAGATATCTTAATCATCGTCTTATAAGTTATATATTTTGGTATATATTCATCATACGTACCTAGTGGTGGTGAATACGAGGAATGACCCATATCAGGAAGCTGGTGGTGCGATCCTGTAAATCGTTCAAATTATTTAAAATATTCATAGAAATAAGAAGCACATGATAAATTCGGGCTACAGATTAGGTATTTACCTTGCGTTCCTTCTACTGTCACCGTAGGGTAATACGAAGAAGGTCCAACATCATATAACTGTTGTGATCCTATATGTAAATACAAAAGGAATTAGACTTCATACCACAATTAATTGAAATTAAGATATTGACTATATGTCTACCGAAAGGTCGTGGTGGTGACTGTGTTGGTTGAAATGACATCCCTGCAGCTGGTGCCATGGTACTAAACTGAGTCCCTCCGTGAGGTTGGTAAGGTGGGTGTGCATCACCTGTATGGACTGAGAATTAATTGTTGGCTTCAAAGTAGAAAGTTAGTAAGTATCCTCACGTACCTGGATAATGCTGCTGAGACCAATAAGGTGCTTGGGAAGACTGCTGTTGTGTGGGACCACAAGGAAACGAGGTCGAGGTTTGAGACGAACCGTACGAGTCATCGTACGATGTCCGGCTACCAAAGGCTTCAAGCATGGAATGGGCTCTTTGTGAAACTCGGGTCCGTGCCGACTCTTGCTCATTCCTATCCATCATAGACCCCCCTCGAATCCTCATCAAATTTGCCCTGGCATCTAAGTCCATCAACCTGCACATTTCAAACTGCAAGCAAGAAAAAAAAAGGCATTAACACTGTAATCTAAAGTATTTGAAAAGCGATGATAACTTTGACTCACCGCCCCAGATAATGCCTCATCCCTATGTCGTGCGTACCCATCCTGTGCTGTCGCAACATGCGGCTGTGGTTGCATGTTAGCATATATCAAGCGGCAACGAGTCTGAGGCTGGTACCAGCTCAGGTACGCCCTGTACGAAGCCTCCGTGTGTGCAGGGGTCGCAAGCGCCACGTTCTCCTCTGCCTGGTCCCAGCCATCGACCCAAGGCTGCACCCTTGTCACCCACATGTTGGAGAAGGGTTGCCCAGTCCTCGATAAACTAAATATTGAAAACAATTTAGTCAAATATGATTAGTTAACTATACAATGCATAGTCACTGAAATAGTATATGAATTATTACCTGTGGTCATGGCGTTCGACCCGATCCAATGCTGACGGCACAGGATACAACTGCCTTTGACCGAACTGTCTCCTGACTCTGTCCGGGCAGTGAGCCTCAATGTAAACGTCGTACACCAACGCTGTAGTTGTCATCCAAAAGGCCTGGTCCTGAAAGCAAACCGAAGATATCCCGATCGGTGCACGAGTGTTTATAGCCAACTCGGAGTAAGGCTCCCACACGACGTCTTCAGGTGTCAACCGATCAAACTCAGCCACAAATTCAGGATATGCCCGATGAGACTGTACGTGGGCCCACCTCTTCTGCACAAATTTAATAATAATATGTACAAATAAGAAATACAAAGAGGGTAAAACAAAGCAACAGAATTGCCAACAGAATAGTACGAGTAGCAATCATTTCCGTACCTGACGAGCGTACCAGAGAGTCCCCATGGTGGGCCTATCATCCTCGGTGTCACCGTACATATCCAGCTCATACGGTGAGTGGTCGACAAGCGGGCGACCAATTGCTATCCTCTCGTACGACCAAAGCTGTAGTAGAATTGGACATCCTGTAAGAATTGTATTGTGCTTATTTTGCACTGATGCCTTGCAGAGGCCACGGTACGTGGCTGCAAGTACCGCTGCACCCCAACTGTATTGAGGCATTTCCTCCACAGCTGCCTCTGCGATCTCCAGTGCGTAAGGCACAAGCACCCTATCCACATAGGCCCCGTGTGAGTTGTTGAATATTATGTATCCAAACAACCACAACAGGTATGCCTCAAGGGATCGAGTGACGCTATCATCATCAGCATCATGTGCCAAATTGTCGGGCTGCATAGAAAAGATGAACATTTATGAGTACGAGATCAATTATAAAATAAAACCATAACTGCACTTGTCAAAAGCATAACTCTAACATTAATCGTAACAAAACAAGGTATGTACCTGGAACTGGAGGATCCATGCCTTGGCAGGGCCTATTGCTTTTCGGTGCTCTTCTACATCAATCGCGATGTCAATATTTGCAAAACGCTCTTCTAGATCGTCCAACCACGTAGGCGGGACGACACGAGGCCCTACGGCATCCCCACTGATAGGAAGACCCAGCAGCATCGCAACGTCCTGTAGGGTCGGTGTCATCTCCCCACAAGGGAGGTGGAAGGTGTTTGTCTCAGGCCTCCATCTATCAACCAGAGCCGTCAGTAGGGACCTGTCCAGCTGTACTGAACCACTCTCAGCAAGACGACCTATAGTAAGAAGACTAGCCTCACTCAACCTAAAAAATAGAACGATCAAAGGTAAGTACATTATGTACGAAACGTATATGAAACAAACGTAATCTTAAAAACATATCACCTGGGCACCCATCGTGGGTCAACAGGAATAAACTCCGCTGGTGGACGTGGACGGAGCACGTTAAGTTTCACGCGCTGAACCACTGTAAGGAAGGACCGGTGCGACGAGTCTATGACTCCGTCAAGTAGAGCTGGCGTATCTTCGGCCATAGCTAACACAAAAAAATATAAGTTTTCTACATTTTCTACAATTTTTATGCATTTTTCTACAATTTATCTTAAATTTTCATAAACTTTTCTAACATTTTCGTGCATTTCCTACAATTTTTGTACAATATATTTTTCTAAATATATTTTTCTAAATATATTTTTCTAACATTTTCTAAATTTTTCTGCATTTTCTACAATTTATCTTAAATTTTCATAAACTTTTCTAACATTTTCGTGGATTTCCTACAATTTTTTACAATATATTTTTATAAATATATTTTTCTAACATTTTCTAAATTTTTCTGCATTTTCTACAATTTATCTGAATGTTTCGTATACTTTTCTAACATTTTCTACAATTTCTGACTATTTCTCGAAATTTTTTCTCGTATTAAACAACTAATCAATACCACAAAATTTGTTGGTAAACCTAATTGGTTTTTCTAAAAACTAATCTTAATTCTACCTAAATTATATTAAAAACATTACCTAAATCGCTAAAATATAATTACTGCTGCATACACTAATTATAGAATTAAACATACAAAAAATTTAGATCGAGAAAGTTGAGAAATATTTATTACCTGCGGTTAGGATCCAAAATCCGGCAGGGCTTCGCCGTTACAACTCCCTACCTCACCCCTCCTCTATCCCTCCTGCTCTCTGGATGTCGTGGGAAGCAAATGAGGGGGGAGGGGGGAGAGAAACCTTTTTATACAGGATGGGGGAGCCTGCCGCCCAGTGAAGTGGCGGCAGGGGGCCTGCAGGCTCCCGCCGAGGGTTTCCGCGCAAATAATTTTTTTAATTTATATATAAGTCCCTGCCGCCCCCCTGCCGGGCGGTAGGGGTACAAAACTGTAAATTGTGATATTGAAAATATATTTCTATAAAAAATGTTTTCCAAAAATATGAAAATAAAAAAAAGGCGTAGCCCAACCATTGAAGTGCAACGTTACAATACAACCCATGGTATATCATTATATTTTAAAGTACTACACTACTACTATATAAATAGAAAGCATAGAAAACATAGGGTTTTTTTCAGCTGGAAGATAGTGATAAAATTATCTAACGGAATGAGGAAATAACTATTACCTTGGTTATTTAGCCCATCTAAAGTCAGTCTTTTTAACTATGAGGGGTATATTTCAGACGGACCCTCCCCACTCATGCTTTTCTCTGCCAAATATTTCAAACTTTGTACCCTTTCCTTTATACCATTGTCGCCGGTTAGGCTCTCTAGCCTCTCTCTACAATCCTCTCCTTGGTCACAATTCTGTCACTACCAACCGCCCTTAGTCCCACCCCCCAAATATCACAAATATACGTCTGGTACGGTGAAATGATCGGCAAAGTGTTGAATTTCATCCTGCAGTGTGTCACGACGCACCCAATTGCCGGGTGTGCAAGCACGCGCTCCTGCAGTGCCCGCTCCACAACTTTACCCATCCCATGGCGAGTTGCCGTCAGGTTCGCAAGTACAGATGGGAGCTTGCCCGCCAGCCCAGGCCTTAAGACCCTTAGGAACGGGTGACAAGAGGCCTCGAGCTGTGCTCCGCTCATGGTGGCCAGGCTGCCGAATGCAATGTACACGACAGAGCCACGGGGCTTCGCATCGAGGAAAAAGAGGCAGCCCTCATTGTCTGCACACCAGAAGTGCCCGACAGGAACGTCTCCGCTTGTGCATCGCCATGTACGCAGCGGGAAACATCTTCTTACTGCCTCCGTATCTGAATATTTGTCGATATTGACTTTTTATCACACGTGTCAAGAGTTTTACCACCTTTCTTATTCAAAAAATTAATGCAAACATATCAAAACATAAACTATATGCTTAAAATACCATATATGATGAAGTGAGTCATATATAAGATGTTTGAAACTTATAATTTTTTTTAATAAGACGAAGGGTCAAACTCATGACCAAAACTCAACGACTATAAATATTTAGATACGGAGGGAGTACAAATTATCATGATACCATTCCTACGTCATCGGGGTGACAAACAATGCAAATGATGAGGAATTTGTTTATTGATCTAACAGAGACGTTGATGGCTGTTCCTATGTCAATGATCAAATATCAAAGTCCACTTGCAGTTGCAGTTGAGATGATGACTTCTAGGATAGCTGGTGTAAACCGAAGTTGTAACAACATTTATATTGCCTCATTACAATAACAACGAAGAGTTCATGATTGAGTTTGAGATTGAAACACTTCATTCCAATCTAGTAAATTCAGTACTTGTTCCATACTTGTTCTTGCTATTTCTTCGATTGCTTGCAGGACAGGTGCCCTAGTGGCCGGGTGACGCGCTCTACAAGATCGCGGCATCCATAGAAGGTGGTGTATCGGTTGCTAAGGCGCAGCGTCCATTGGAAGGCTATAGTCGGGCCGTGAACGTCGTCTCCTCCAATCGAGTTATCCCCCACCCGCTCATCGAAAGATCGGGCACAAACCCTAGCGGGTTCTCATCAGTTGGTAATCAGAGCAAGGTTGTTCGGTGAGAGATTTCAATCCTTTCCCTGTTTTTTTTGTTTCAATTCCTACAGTACACAAAAATCCAAAAAAATTATTAGTAGATTAGTTTTGCTGCAATCCAATAAACCCTTTGAGCCTTTGCTAGTACTGCTTAGTTAGGGCTTGTTGAGTTTTCGGTTGCAGCGGTTGTGTCGAGTTGCTGGTCTTAGTTTTAGTCCTTTAGAGTTTCGAGTTCTTGTCATGTTTTCTGTCACAGCCGTGTGCTGCCTTTTGTTCCTGAGTTGGGCGAATTTGAGTACTCATTGGTGATCCAGTTCGACTGGGAATCGGCTGACTGCGAGAAGGCAAAGACCGAACCTCACATCGTGTTGCAATTCGAGTTGCAATCGGTTTCGGAGTCCGAGTTGCTAGCTGCGCCGTGTTATCTTATTGTGCAGCTGTGTTTATATCTTAACGTGTTCCGGGAAGATAGCAGTACTTCATATCCTTACTCGACCTCTCCAAGTTTGTACACATACAGAATAGTGCGCCTTACTCCTTTAGAGTGCGCCTTACTTCATATCTTTTTTTTACCGGAATACGCCTGTACTTTCTGAAAAAAAAAGGTTTGTGTGGTGATTGGCTTTTTGGGATCCTCTTTGTTCATATATTCAGATTTGAGGACCCCCTAAAAAAAGAGAAGCAAAAGACAAAGAAGAAAGAAATGGCTGATCATTGTGTTTGTTTTCGGTGGTGCGTTGTGAGTTCCTTTGTGTCCAGGCTCGCGTCTCTAGCACGGTATAGGCTAGGACCAGCACAGTACCACCGTTGAATGATTGTTCAGCTTGTTTTGTTTTAACTAATGTGGTGCTAGCGATTCCATGTTTTTAGCCCACCTATAGCTTCACATATCCGACTACAGCTTGACAGGTCTTGTTGTTGCGGCACCGATACACTTCATTCGAGGATTGCAGACTTGTTGGTAGCCGTGCCCTCCTGTCGAGCAAGGTAAGAATTGGTAAGAGCTTGTATAACAGGTTGAGAGTGAGCGCCTTACAAATAGCTACATCCTATTAGCTGTAGGGCTTTTATTTCTGCACTTGTTTTCTTGTTGTCGTTGTTCGTTTAACCATGACCGGATCAGAAAGTGATGGTGATGGGTCCCAGAATAATAAGATTCCACACTCTCCTCGCACCAAGGGCATCATACAACATTTTGAAAGGTTGGTGAAGTTGCACAATGAGGGGATTGATAATGACTTGCTGGTGACGAATGACAAGATTGGGCAATTGGAGACCTCATAGATCGCAACCAATAGCAAGCTTACGAAAATGGAGGTGTCGGTGGCTCATATGGACAAGAGTCTTGCTGCACTTTTGAGGCGATTTGATGAGATGCATGCTAAAACCACCAGCGGGCGTGATGGAGATGACAAGAAGGACGCCAAGCAGGATGACAAGAAGGAAGAAAGTTTTGATGACAATGCATATGGTGCAGATACTGAAGTCGAAGACCAAGATCCTATTCACCGCCGGCTACGTCATAATCGAAGAGGTATGGGTGGTCATCGACGACATGAGGTACATGGTAATGATGATGCTTTTAGTAAGATTAAATTTAAGATACCTCCTTTTGATGGTAAATATGATCCTGATGCTTATATTACTTGGGAAATTATTGTTGATCAAAAATTTGCATGCCATGAATTTCCTCAAGCTACACGCGTTAGGGCTGCTACTAGTGAGTTTACTGATTTTGCTTCTGTTTGGTGGATAGAACATGGCAAGAAAAATCCTAATAACATGCCACAAACTTGGAATGCTTTGAAACGGGTTATGCGGGCGAGATTTGTTCCTTCTTATTATGCACGTGATCTGTTACATAAGTTGCAGCAATTGAGATAGGGTACTAAAAGTGTAGAAGAATATTATCAAGAATTGCAAATGGGTATGCTGCGTTGTCAAATAGAGGAGGGTGAGGAACCTGCTATTGCCAGATTTGTGGGAGGGCTCAATAGAGAAATTCGGGACATCGTTGAATATAAAGATTATAATAGCATAACGAAATGTTTTCATATTGCTTGTAAAGCTGAAAGAGAAGTGCAGGGACGACGTGCAGCAAGGTCTGACATTTCTGCAGGAAATCAGCACCATGGCAGCAGCGTACGACTACTTCCTTGACCGGGCGTGCACCTCCCCCAACTCCGTCGCCGAGTCGTTCAGCACCACCACCTCCCTCCAGCGACAAGACACAAGTTGTTCCCACAAATTCAGCAACAAAATCTGCTCCAAAACCAGCCGGTAGTACCTCCTCAGTTGCCTCCATAGGAAGAACAAGAGATGTCTAGTGTCACAGGTGCAAGGGCTTTCGGCACGTGCAGTGTGATTGTCCAAACAAGCGAGTTTTGGTGGTAAAAAATGATGGTGGGTATTCCTCTGCTAGTGATTATGATGAACAAACACTTGCTTTGCTTGCGGCTGATGATGCAGGTAGTGAGGAGCCACCAGATGAACAGATTGGTACGGAGCATGCAGAGCATTATGAGAGCCTCATTGTGCAGCGTGTGCTTAGTGCACAAATGGAGAAGGTGGAGCAAAATCAGCGGCATACATTGTTCCAAACCAAATGTGTAATTAAAGAGCATTCTTGTCGCTTGATCATTGATGGAGGCAGCTGCAACAACTTTGCTAGCAGCAACATGGTGGAGAAGCTTTCACTAACAACAAAGCCCCATCCACATCCATATCACATTCGATGGCTGAACAACAGCGGTAAGGTAAAGGTAACCAAGCTGGTACGGATTAATTTTGCTATTGGTTCGTATCATGATGTTGTCGAGTGCGATGTTGTGCCTATGAAAGCTTGTCATATTCTGCTAGGTAGGCCATGGCAATTTGATACAGATTGTAGACATCATGGAAGACCAAATCAGTATTCTCTCATACACCATGATAAGAAACTTGTTTTGCTTCCCATGTCTCCTGAGGCTATTGTGCGTGATGATATTGCTAAAGCTGCAAAGGATAAAACTGAGAACACTAAAATTGTCGAATCTGCTGCAAGTAAGAAAGATGAGATAAGAATAAAAGGGCATTGCTTGCTTGCTACTAAATCTGACATAAATGAATTGATTGCTTCTAGCTACTTCTGTTGCCTATGCTTTGGTGTGCAAGGATGCTTTGATTTCACTTCACGATATGCAGCAATCTTTGCCCCCTGCTGTTGCTAACATTTTGCAGGAGTATTCGGATGTGTTTCCAAGCGAGATACCAGCGGGGCTACCACCAATGCGAGGGATAGAGCACCAAATTGATCTTATTCCTGGTGCATCTTTGCCAAACCGTGCACCATACAGGACAAATCCGGAGGAAACAAAGGAAATTCAGCGGCAAGTGCAAGAACTACTCGACAAAGGTTATGTGCGTGAGTCTCCTAGTCCTTGTGCTGTTCCGGTTATTTTAGTGCCTAAGAAAGATGGAACATGGCGCATGTGTGTTGATTGTAGAGCTATTAACAATATCACCATTCGATATCGACATCCTATTCCACGTTTAGATGATATGCTTGATGAGTTGAGTGGTGCTGTTGTGTTTTCTAAAGTTGATTTGCATAGTGGGTACCACCAGATTCGTATGAAATTGGGAGATGAATGGAAAACTGCTTTCAAAACTAAGTTCGGTCTATATGAGTGGTTAGTCATGTCTTTTGGGTTAACTAATGCACCTAGCACTTTCATGAGATTAATGAATGAGGTTTTGCATACTTTCATTGGGAGATTTGTTGTAGTATACTTTGATGATATTTTGATTTACAGCAAATCCATGGATGAACATCTTGATCACTTGCGTGCTGTTTTTAATGCATTACACGATGCACGTTTGTTTGGTAACCTTGAGAAGTGCACCTTTTGCACCGATCGAGTGTCTTTTCTTGGCTATGTTGTGACTCCACAGGGATTTGAGGTTGATTAGGCCAAGGTTGAAGTTATACAGGGATGGCCTATACCGAAGACTATTACACAGGTGCGGAGCTTTCTAGGACTTGCTGGTTTCTATCGCCACTTTGTGAAGAATTTCAGCACCATTGCTGCACCATTGAACGAACTTACAAAGAAGGGAGTGCCTTTTTATTGGAACAATGAACAAGAGAATGCCTTCAACATGCTAAAAGATAAGTTGACACATGCACCTCTCCTCCAACTTCCTGATTTTAATAAAACTTTTGAGTTTGAATGTGATGCTAGTGGAATTGGATTGGGTGGTGTTTTGTTACAAGAGGGCAAACCGTTTGCATATTTTAGTGAAAAGTTGAGGGGGCCTGTTCTGAATTATTCCACTTATGACAAAGAATTGTATGCCCTTGTTCGGACATTGGAAACTTGGCAACATTATTTGTGGCCCAAAGAGTTTGTTATTCATTCTGATCATGAATCACTGAAACATATTCGAAGTCGAGGAAAACTAAACCGTAGACATGCTAAATGGGTTGAATTTATTGAATCTTTTCCTTATGTTATTAAGCACAAGAAAGGGAAAGAAAATATCATTGCTGATGCCTTGTCTAGGAGATATACATTGCTGAATAAACTTGATTATAAGATCTTTGGATTAGAAACAATCAAAGACCTATATGCTAATGATCTTGATTTTAAAGAGGTGTTGCTGCATTGTAAAGATGGGAAAGGATGGAACAAATTCATCGTTAGTGATGGGTTTGTGTTTAGAGCTAACAAGCTATGTATTCCAGCTAGCTCTATTCGCTTGTTGTTGTTGCAGGAAGCGCATGGAGGTGGCTTGATGGGGCATTTTGGAGCCAAAAAGACGGAGGACATACTTGCTGGTCATTTCTTTTGGCCAAAGATGAGAAGAGATGTGGAGAGATTTGTTGCTTGTTGCACTACATGTCAAAAGGCTAAGTCAAAGTTAAATCCACATGGTTTGTATTTGCCTTTACCCGTTCCTAGTGCTCCTTGGGAAGATATTTCTATGGATTTTGTGTTGGGTTTGTCGAGAACTAGGAAGGGCCGTGATAGTGTGTTTGTGGTTGTTGATAGATTTTCTAAGATGGCACACTTTATACCATGTCATACGACTGATGATGCTACTCATGTTGCTGATTTGTTCTTTCGGGAAATTGTTCGTTTTCATGGTGTGCCCAATACTATTGTGTCTGATCGTGATGCTAAATTTCTTAGTGATTTTTGGAAGACATTGTGGGCTAAATTGGGGACTAAGTTTTTGTTTTCTACTACATGCCATCCCCAAACTGATGGTCAAACTGAAGTTGTGAATAGAACTTTACCTACTATGTTAAGGGCTCTTTTAAAGAAAAACATTAAGATGTGGGAAGATTGTTTGCCTCATATTGAGTTTGTTAAGGGCTGTTTTAAAGAAAAACATTAAGATGTGGGAAGATTGTTTGCCTCATATTGAGTTTGCTTATAATCGTTCGATGCATTCTACCACAAAGATGTGCCCATTTCAGATTGTGTATGGTTTCTTGCCTCATGCTCCTATTGATTTAATGACTTTGCCATCATCTGAAAAATTGAATTTTGAGGCTACTACACGTGCTGAATTGATGCTGAAACTGCATGAAACAACTAAAGAAAACATAGAGCGTATGAATGCTAAATACAAGATTGCTGGTGATAAGGGTAGAAAGAAATTAAAGTTTGAACCTGGCGATTTAGTTTGGTTGCATTTGAGGAAAGACCCGTTCCCTGAATTGCGAAAATCTAAGTTGCTGCCTCAACCGGATGGTCCATTTAAAGTATTCGAGAAGATAAATGATAATGCATATAAGCTTGAGTTGCCTGCAGATTTTGGGGTTTGTCCCACATTTAACATTGCAGATTTGACACCATATTTGGGAGAGAAAGATGAGCTTGAGTCGAGGACGACTCAAATGCAAGAAGGGGACGATGATGAGGACATCACCGCCAACGATACATCCATGCCATCTCCTGTCATTGCTGGCCCTATTACTCGTGCTTGTGCAAGACAACTTAATCATCAAGTGAGTTCACTCCTGAGTTCATGTTCATCATATTTAGATTGTGGAGACCCGTGCACTCTTGTTTTGCTTAGGAATCAAGGAGAGGACCGAGAAGGAAAAGGACTCGCGCGGGTTGGATTCGGACTGCAGAAAAGCATCGACTTGTGATGGACGCCACAGTCGCATGCGGACTCGGATTGGGGCGTTTAAGTACTTCATGGAATACTTATCAAGTCTACTTTCCAACGGATCTGACCTCATGTCCATATCTGTTCGGAGTCGGCCACAATCGTCTATTGTCTACCGGGATGTTTTCTGCCCATGATGCTGCGTCATCGTATTTTGGCCCAATGGGCCGTGTATCAAGTTGAGTCCATTATGGATGCATCCTAGGGTTGGAGCACGACCACAGCACCCCTATGGTCGTCCTCCCACATTCTTATACCCTTTGGCCGCCACCAAGAACACTCGGGTTTTGTTTAGATCAAGTTTAGCCTTTGCTACTTGCTTGTAAGCGCGCGTCCTGGTCCAGCTGCCCGTCTTCGAATCTTCGGAACCCCACTTCATTCGTGATTGAGTTTGAGATTGAAACACTTCATTCCAATCTAGTAAATTCAGTACTTGTTCCATACTTGTTCTTGCTAGTTCTTCGATTGCTTGCAGGACAGGTTCCCAAGTGGCCGGGTGACGTGCTCCACAAGATCGCGGCATCCATAGAAGGCGGTGTATCGGTTGCTAAGGTACAGTGTCCATTGGAAGGCTGTAGCCGGGCTGTGAAAGTCATCTCCTCCAATCGAGTTGTCTCCCACCTGCTCATCGAAAGATCGGGCACAAACCCTAGCGGGTTCTCATCACCCGCGATCATTGTTACGCTTCCCGTTGTTGTCATTGTTGCGAAGTGGGAAACGACTGCGTTCTTGTTCCTCCTTGTCTGCCCAGTGATGCATCATGTCGCACAGTTTTACCACTGTTTTCGGACGGTTTCGTCCAAAATCACGGTAAAGGGATTGGGTGGTGATGCCATCGTGGAGGTAGTCGATGACGTCCTCGTTGAAGACGTTGGCGATGGTGGTCCTTGTGTCGAAGAAGCGATTGACATAGGACCTCAAGGCCTAGCCTGGCTCTTGTTTGCACATTACGAGAGCAATGGCGAGTAGCTACCCGATGTAAGGATCCTTGAAAGTTGTCGATGAAGACCTTCTTGAGACCCTCCCACGAGTGTATGGACTCACGCTTCAAGCTCTCCAGCCAGGTGAGAGGCGCGGGTTCCAGGACCATGGGGAAATAGAGGACCTTAGTAGTGGTGTCTCCTCCTGCAACATTAGTAGCCGTCGAGTATAATTGTAACCATTGAGCAGGATCTTGCTTACCATCATACTTTTGGATGTTAGTAGGTTTGAAGTCCTTCGGGTACTTGACGTTGTCGAAGACGCTACTGAGGGCTGGAAATCGATCGGAGTTATCCAAAAGGTGCGCTTGGCGTCTTGCGTTGATGATCTCCCGAGCATCCATCCCAGAATTGGCTACTTCCTCAAGGTTATGACCATTGTTCTGGTCTTGATTTGGTTGATTCCTTGGAGCTTGGTTAGCTGCGGGTTGTCCACCCCTGGGATGCTGACCGCTAGCGACTTCTTGCTCCTCTTGATTTCTCTGATTTTGTTGTTGACGGCGGTGGCCACCCGGGGTACGGCTTGCTTGCGGAGCTGCTGATGCAGTGGCCCTGGATGGTGCACCGCATATTGAACACAAGGGGTTTTGTCATTCGAATTGTTCAACAGCATTACGGGTGAGCTGAATCATGCATTCTGTCTCCAGATTCCTTGGTAGCTGCATGAAGCAAATAGTAGCTTCTATCATCGCAGCAACAGGAGTGTTGGAAATTGCATCTGTCGTGTTGTCGAAATCCCGGTTGAGATTGTGCGGATCCATACACGCACGTTCAGCTGCTCGGATCCTGCGTTGTTCCCTGCATTGGTTCTTCCCTCTACGAGCTGTTCGCCTAGCTTTATCCTCATCTTGTGGGGCATTTGCAGTTAGATCATCCTCGAAAATCTAATATGGGGTTTCATTGGGGTCATGCTGACTAAGGGCATCCGGATCTTGCTAGTTGTGGATGGTCACAGAGATTTGGCGCTCTGGGGTATAACTGTCGAGGTCCGACCCATAGTCAGCTAGTTCAGTTCCCCCAGGTCTAGTTTCCCGTATAGGTGTGAGGGGGGTACCGTGCTGATACGGTAGGTCATTGATGCTCGCCACTTCTCGTAGGATATTGAGTAGTTCTGCGGGTGTGTAACCGTGGCAAGACTTGACTTGGAGCTTTGCCAATGCATTAATGATCAGGTCCAGATTGTCGTGGGATGACTCATCTGAATCCGAGTATACGTCGAAAATGGGTGCCTCCCAGCTGGCGGTGGCAAAAGAGTTCTTGAAGTGTGCGGTTTGATCCAAGCTAGCTTCGTGAGAGGAGTTGATGGATTTGATCATCCGCTGATAAGTAGATGATGAGTTGCACAACCCAAAGGTGGGTTGAGCGCAGAGATTCCCAATCTGAGTGGAACTCGAGTTGAAATCAATCTGAGTCTGAGTAGAACTCGAGTTGAGTTTCTGCTCGATCTCCTAGGCGAGGTTGAGAATCAGTATGCTACCAGAATTGCTTGATCCTGGGGTGGAGTTGCAGCTTTCCGACGAGATCGCCTTCGGCCCATGGGATTGGTTAGGTGGCTATCAAAGCCACCCAAACCATTGGCTACATAGACCCATGAGCCGAACACGAAGGTGATGCCTTGACGAATGTGGCCATAGAATTCACCGATGAACTCGCCGAATCCCCTACCTGGTGCGCCAGTTGTCGGTGTTTAGCTGCCAAGCTTGCTCAGGGATACCCTTAGCAGTAGGATTGTAGGCAAGGGATCGACTAGCTCTGGATCTCGATGGTGCAAGGAACACAAGGATTTAGACAGGTTCGGTCCGCGAGGTGCGTAATACCCTACATCCTCTGTGGTTTCTTGTATTGCCTTAGGTGTTGATGTGTTTTGAGGGGGTCCCTGCCCACCCTTATATACTCTGTAGGAATAGAGCTACATGAAAAGTCATAGCCGAGTACTGTTGGAGTCCTACTACAACCCGGTCGGGTAGTTTTCTTGTACTACAACTAGTTCTATGCCTATTCGGGTAGTTACAAAAGAGGTAAGGTACACCGATGCCCCTTACTCTAGAACTTTCTATGCCTATGAGCAGTTCAGCTGCCCCGGATCTGACACTAATTGGATCTTTCTATCCCCCCTTTTTTTCTTTTTTTTGGATCTTGGGGGGGCTCCTCTCTCGAGTAATGGACGGTCGCGAGGAGGAAGAAGGTGCCTAAATTTTTATAGATATTTTACAGCAGGTTGGGCGTGAACCACCTGTAGCGAAAATGGCCTCTCATGCCATATTTCAATATAATGTTTTGGCGATTGATGACACACACAACACTTGGACTAATATGATTGTTAAGATGACCATTCTTAGGCTTTTAGGTTCAAGTGATGACAAAGGGAAAATAGGCGTAGCAAGGCCGGAAGGGCCGCCTCTTCGGTCCAAGGGACAAGAATTGAAGAGACCGTGAAGAAATCAAGTCAAACCGAACAAAACAGAGACAATTTGCTATCACCGGTTAAACCGATGATGAGCCAATTGTACTCATCGGTGCAATGACTTGAAGTGAAGACAAATCAGCAAAGTACACCGGTTGAACCGACGTTGGTTTTGAGAGCGTCGGTGCAGTTGTCCAGAGACTCCATTTTTGGGGGTTTCTGAGATTACATGCATCGGTTGAACTGACGTTAGTTTTGAGAGCGTCGGTCGATTGAAGATTACATGCACCGGTTGAACCGACGTCAGTTTTGATAGCGTCGGTCGATTGATCAAGTAGCCGTTGGAAGAATGTAACGGCTAGTAGAAGGGAAAGTACACTCACCGGTTAATCCGGTGTTGGCAAAACTGGAGCGTCGGTTTAACCAGCGTTAAGGAATTTTGTCAGCTTTTCCCAACGGCTCTTTTGGGGTGTGTGGGCTATATATACTCCCAAGGCCGGGTCATTTGAGGGTGCTGGAGACCAAGGAAATATACAAGAGCCAAAGATCATCTCCAACCACCATAGAACTTCATTGTACATCATATAGGCTTAAGCACACTTGTGAGAGTGCTTAGTGCTTGTTTAGGCTTAGTTCTTGAGAGAGCAAGCTTGAGAGAAGTCTTGCTGCAACAAGCAATCCTTGTGATCCGTCGTGTGACCCTCCGACTTGGTGTGGAGTGGCAACGACACTTTGTGCGGGGGAAGAGGAGACCCCCTCCTTGGTGGAGAAGCTCCGTAGTGGATTTCGGCCGGGTGACCGAGACAGACGGTGGCGGTGCATGAGACTCGGTGTCTTGTGGGCACTTGCCTTTGCTTGCCGGCATCGCCTTGGTGGCGTAGTGCAAGACGGTGATCGGAAGAGCCTCGGTGTCCCGTGGATGTAGGCGTTTGTGCCGAGCCACGTTACATGACCGTGTCTACTCGGGAGTTTGCATCCCTCTTGCACTTACCTCTTTACTTACCACATTATGTTTCCGCATTTACTCTATCTTACATGCCTTTACTTTCCTAGTTAGTTTGTTTAGGATTGGCTATAGGTTGCAAGTATTTTGGGGTAAGTAGAGAGTAGCAAAGATAAACCTTAGTCATAACTAGCATGTATAATACGTGTTAGGTTTATCTTATGCAAGTAGATTGAGCCCTAGGTTAAAAAGCGATTAGCGACCCTATTCACCCCCTCCCCCTCTAGGGTCGGACACACCGGTGATCCTTACACCACCAATAAAAATACCATTTATAGGGACGGTTCACCCCCTGGCCGCCCCTACAAATGGATTTTTAGGGGCGGCCAGTTTGCTACAGTATCCGCAAACCATTTGTAGGAACAAATGAAATTTTTATCCGCCCCTAAAAAATTCGAGGCGTTGCTACAAATCTTTTTTGTAGTAGTGCATTCCGTAATAAGTGAGAAAGTAACGAGCTGTGAAAATCCGATCAAGCCACAAGTACAGAACAGTTGAATAGTCCCAGTTAAGAAAGCCCTATTGCCCTGGTTTCTCAACCGGGAAAGCCAATCTGGGAGTAAAGACCCTAATCTTTTGCACACAGGAATCTAGGACCAAAGAGTGTTTTCAGCCCGGGTTACGCTACCGACTGGACAGATAAAATTTTTCACAAATAAAAAAAGCATGGGACCCCAACCGTCGCCGGCTTGGCTGGCTGGCGGCAGCCGCTGACCGGTGCCCTCTCCTTCTATCCTACACAATGAGCCTCATTTCCTAAATTCTCCAATCAATCACAAACTAGCAAATTTCCCATTCAATTACAACAATTGAACTAGCATCAATCCTCAAATTAATCGTATTCAATCTTTCTCCCATTCCTCCAAACGACAGCAGCTCAGAACAATTTCATCGACAAAAAAAAAACTATCAATCTCCACCTCCAATTATAAGCTCAAGCCTCCGGCCGAGCCTCCGCGTGCCGGCCCCGTCCGAGGCCGCCCGGGCCGGCCCCACGCTGAGCTGTCCGCGCCGGGGCATGGGTTTGCTGCATCGCTACTTCCAAGGGCTGGAGGCGGCGCCCGCGTGCACCGGGGCTGGCCGCACCACCGCCCGCCGGGGTCTGGCTGAGCCTCTTCCATCCACGCGCCCCGTTCTGGTCGCGCGGCGGCCGGCAGTGGCGCCCAACCCTCTCCGCCCGCTCTGGCGGCCCCCGGCCTCCTCCCGATCACTTCTCGGTCGGAGAGAGTAAAAATGAGAGAGTGGAGTTGAGGGGAGAGACAAGAGAGAGCTGAGAGATGGGTAAGGCACCGCATCGAACTCACAGTCAATGTTCAGCTCATCTGATATCAACAAGAAACGTCATGTATATGACTAAGAAATTGTGACTGAGGACCACGGAGGTTTACCTACTTTCTTCTAATAATATGGATCCACGCGTACCGATTTGTGTGTCCCTGCTGTGTTCGGACGGAGCCAAACCGTGTGGTCCGTGGTCACTCAAGGTCAGGCCAGTCTCGTTCATAGCTTTCCTTCCCACTAGTGACCACTGACGCGTGTTCCTTTAACAAATTGATGGGCCTGATTTGGTTTGGTGGCTGGCGATTTATTTGTTGGTCTAGCTTCTTCACATGAAAGTTGCGTGACATGAAACCATCATCAGCCCACTTTCGTGGTCGTTTCGTGGTCGTGGTCTAGCATTCTTATTGTGTACTAATCAGTCAAGCACGTTCCAGGTTCCTGGAAGAAATCACTATATTTCGTTCATCGTGATATTTGGCCATCATGTCCTCCATGATCCATAAACAGTAACACACAAAATCTCTAGTAATTATTTTCTGGGCGGTATTTTATTCCTTTGCCCGAAGAAATGGTTATGCTATATTGGTCTAGGTCAGCACTGTATCCCTTCCAAATTAGAGTTCACTTTAACTTATTCAAAGTTAAACATTTATATGCTGCAGGTTAGAATCGGTCGAGGACTCCAAGAACATGAGAGCATAAGATATAGCTGAAAATAGTTGTCATATATGACAATAACGTGGTGACATATATATGTACAATAATTGTCAGCTTTTTGGTTGAAAATAACGTGATAACCTACAATTTCCTTATTGCATTCTGATAGTAGTGATAAAAATATTTCAGTCATAGTGTTTATTTCATATTAGAGAACAGTGTGAATCGATCACACAGCGTGTGGAGACTCCATATGACCATATCAAATGGTCTCCCGAAAAGGAAGATCAGTACTCCATATGACAGGTGACGATGACAACAAACTCAGCGTAATCACAAAGCATCTCGTGTGGCCAATTTGTTCCGCTCAGTTGACATACATCCTAGTGGCTGCAGTTATTTTTTGTTCGTGTATGTGCAAGCAACTTTTGTTTTGTCTGCTGTTTGCCTTGAAGTTTGTTTGACCAGTTTAAATTCTTATAAATTTTGCATTAATTAGTAGAAGGGGCCGGTCTGAGCTGGTCTGAGAGAAACTAGCAGCTATTACTACATGTTTACACATCTACTATACGGCAGCTATTTTGCATTGGTTTGAGTCTATGTGTGCTAAAAATGTGGAGGAATAAAAACAAATATATGAGAAATTGACAAAATTCCTTTGGCTTGTAGTGATTTGGTTTAATTTTTCCTCGGGTTGAACATAATCCATACCCATCCAATCAAATCCCTCATATCATCAGTTTGTTTTGTTCCATGGGTCCAAAATGCAACCAAGTTAGTGGAATATTCTCTCCAGGCCAAGGCAAGCAATACAGCCAAATCGAGGGTCCATGGTTCCATTACAAATCTTTTAATGGGGCGCTTTAATTATTTTTCATTCCGTACTTGTGTGTAAAATTGGAAATCAGACCTAGGGTACCGTTACTATGATAATTTGGTTGAACTTTACATATTTAATTTGTAATTTAGGACATTATAGCTTTCACATGATTTTTACTTTACTGGTGATTTGAACAGTTCAAAATGTTTGTGCATCTGTAACTATATATGTCGCCAATAGAATCTTCAAAATTTGATAAGATTGATGAAACAGTTGTTGATTAAATTGCAATTGAACCGCAACAAATTGACCAGGCCCAAATTATTATTCAGAACAATTGAATGAGGCAGTACACAACCACGTGAGTGGCTATACCATCTTTTGTAATATGACAAACCATTTTCACGTCGACCTAAGGATGTGGTGTTTGAGAAAACAATATTCACCTCCTTTATGCAGGCTGTGGTCAATAGAGTATATTGGCTGGATTTTTGTCCTAGTTACAACATGATGACACTAGTGAGACTGCCCATACGGCAAGTAAGGCGCTGGATATATTTGCCAAGAACGGATGGAGAAGCAAAAATAGATTTTGCTTTTGATTTCTTCTATTGTTTGCGTATACTTTTACTATTTATTTCTGATCAGCTTGTAAACTTATATTTCTGTAAAACTTTGGCTGTATGCAGATGGAGAGGCCAGAACATCTCCCGATCCTAAAAACATTGACCTGAGGTGATAGCACGGGAATGATATGGAAATTGTTACTGCATTTACGTTATGCAATGACTAGTCACGTAGATTAAGGCACTAAGAAAGCGACAGATCACTGATCACCCACCTGCTTCTACCTATAAATAATTCGTGGCTACTGAAGCTTTAGCCACAGCCATCTCAAGACACAAAGAGAAGCTCTTTCTCTGTCCGCGCGCCTCTCTCCTTCAGAACGCACATACGCAGAGCAGAGTCATGGAGGTCACACCAAACCACACTCAGACCGTGACCGGGTGGGCGGCCATGGACGAATCCGGCAAGGTTGAGCCCTTCATCTTCAAGAGAAGGTACACGCACATTTATATTTATCCATGTACACAATAATAAAACGTTCATATTCAATTCAACTATACCAATTTCTGTGTCCTCCTTGGTTTGTTCGGCAGGGAGAATGGCGTGGACGACGTCACGATCAAGGTGCAGTACTGTGGCATGTGCCACACGGATCTCCATTTCATCCAAAACGACTGGGGTATCACCATGTACCCCGTTGTCCCCGGCCACGAGATCACCGGCGTCGTCACCAAGGTTGGCAGTAACGTCTCTGGCTTCAAGGTCGGCGATCGTGTCGGTGTGGGATGCATCTCTGCGTCGTGCCTCGACTGCGAGCACTGCCACCGCTCCGAGGAGAACTACTGCGACAAGGTCACTCTCACCTACAACGGCATCTTCTGGGACGGTACCGTCACATACGGCGGCTACTCGAACATGCTCGTGGCGAACAAGCGGTTCGTCGTGCGGATCCCGGACAACCTGCCTCTGGACGCGGCAGCGCCACTACTGTGCGCGGGCATCACGGTGTACAGCCCGATGAAGCAGCACGGCATGCTGCAGTCTGGTGGGAACCTCGGCGTCATCGGTCTAGGCGGGCTCGGCCACGTCGCGGTCAAGTTCGGCAAGGCATTCGGCCTCCGCGTCACCGTCATCAGCACGTCGCCAGCCAAGGAGCGGGAGGCCAGGGAGCGCCTCAAGGCCGACGACTTCATTGTCAGCACCAACCAGAAACAGATGCAGGCACGAGCGTCAATATATAGTTCTCAATTCTGAGACATTCGCTGGAAATTTTGCAGTCAATGAAGTTAAATTAAATTTTAAAGGCCTTTAACGTGATTATTCATTTTTCATTTGCAGGCCATGGCCAGAAGCCTCGACTACATCATTGACACTGTCTCGGCGAAGCATTCGCTGGGCCCAATCTTGGAGCTGCTGAAGGTGAACGGCAAGCTTGTCCTCGTCGCGGCACCGGACCAGCCCGTCGAGCTTCCTTCTTTCCCTCTCATATTTGGTGAGCACTGCATTCATCTATCTTATTGTTTCGCTTTTGCCTGTACAGTATGGTAGCCATTATTGTCTAAAAAATATTATTATTACTAGATTTCTCGGATCTAGTTTATAATTTCAACTTAATTCTTGTGATGTGAAGTCAACTGGCCCCTAGTTGAGACTTGAGACATACTGATGAAACTGAAAGGGGTTTTCAGATCACAAGCTCTGTATAGGTGTGACACAACTAAATTTTGATGGTTTGTCACGATGCCTGCAGGGAAGAGGACAGTGAGTGGGAGCATGACGGGAGGGCTGAAGGAGACGAAGGAGATGCTGGACCTGTGCGGCGAGCACAACATCACCTGCGACATCGAGCTCGTCTCGACAGACAGGATCAACGAGGCGCTGGCACGGCTGGCGCGCAACGACGTCCGATACCGCTTCGTGATCAACATCGGGGGCAATTCAAAGCTCTAGTTGGTGTTTGCTGTGCCGTCGCATCATCAGCAGCATATTGGAGCAGTAAAAAAGTCAGATGAGAAGACAAGTGTATGGTGGAGCTGCGTGATGATGTGCGCGACATTGGAGGATGGCTTTATTGTTCGCGCGGTGGTCGTATATTCCATCCCTGTTTGATGTATGTTTAAAGCTCTAGGATGCCATTGCTTGGAGCAAATTTATACAAACTTGGTTGTTTTCAACTTATTATTGGAAGGATAATGCGTGGGTTTGTGTCCACATCAATCCATTGAGATACTTTTCTTAGATATTGTTATCTATCACTCACTTACCCGCTCGGACAAGATTTTCGGAAATTCTAGGGCAAGGATGTCCGATGCGTCGGACACCCTTCCCACCGTCGCCGCCACCGCCTGCTCCTATTGGCAGCGCTCGCCTCCGCGTGGGCCCCGCTAGCCTGCTCCCACCCACTAGTAGAAATGTAATTTTCCATGACAAATCGGTTTCGTCATAGTAGAAGCCAAATACGTCATAAATAAATTTTTGTGACGAATTTATGACGAAATTGCCTTTATCAAAAATAGAGCGTCAAGTTTGTTTGATTAAGACAAGAATTTTGTCATAGCACTCGTTTCATCCATGACGACAGTACCCGCATCGTAAAACAGTTTCTAGGTCATACGAATGACGTTGAATGGTCGACGTGGCATTGTCCACGCTGGACAATGACGTGTCCACCAACAAGGGTCCAGCGTGGATGACACCTCACAGGCCACATGTCCACGTGTCAACATGAGATCGTGCCGCATGTTGTCGTGCAATCGCACCACATGTCAAAACATTACTACGCAATGTATCCACATGCTAAAGCTCCACGTGTCACTATGTGATCGCTCCATAATTGCACCACGTGTCTCTGTGCAATTGGTCCACGTGGTAGCCGTTTTTTCACATATTTTTTCTATGCGTACACAGAATTCATACAAGCAAAATCAAGAACCACACAGTAGGACAATTCGTCGTAAAATCGTCACAAAACACATAGAAAAATTCTGACATAATTTCACCATACTGACATAAACTTGTTCATCACAAACGCATACTGACATCTGTTCATCACAACACCGCCATCACAAACATATATTGACATCAGATCATCACAACAACGTACTGACATAAGTTCATCACAACCACAAACATCAGGTCCCAAAATTAGAGGCATTCCTCCATCAACTTCAGGTGGTCAAGGCTGAGAGAAGTTACCAGCAGAGTTCAACATCAAGATACGCTTAAGGAGCTAGTTGTTCTCTTATTGTTGTTTCTTGAACTCCTCCAACTCCTTTTGCGTCTGCAGCAACACTTGGTCCTGGTCTTCACTCTTCTTCTTCACTACATCAACTTGCTCATGGAGATCAGTGGCCACTTGGTTTGCAGCAGCGAGTTGTTCTTTAAGGGCCTTTTTCAGCCAAAGTCTCTGATTTCTTGGATTTAACAGGAACACCAGTATTCTTCAGAAATGTGTTGTTTGAGGTATTTTCAGAGAGCACCTTGGAAACAACCTGAGCACTAGGCATTGGTGCCTGCCCATCATCAGCAGATTCTGTTCGCATGCTTTCCATAGCAGCCTGCAAAGTTCAAGTATTTCATCAGCTCATTCAATAGAAAAAGGCCAAGAAACCTGGTGTGGAAAAATAAAAAGGGAACAACAACAGATTGAAAATCCATATATTTTAGTGTGTTATTTATCCATGTCCTAGGTGAAGCTAGAACAATTCAATTACTAATACAATCAATATATGTCAAGTAGTGTAGCTAGCCTTTCAACTATATAACTAACAACAACAGAGCAAGCAAATATTGTTCTTCTAACATATTGGACAGATCCATATTATTCTATTATTCTAAAATATTGTTTTATTGTTCTTCTAACATATAGAACACCTGCTCTGAATATTGTTCAATTGAAGTAAAAATGGACATTACAGGTTCATTGGATGGAAAAAGGACAAAAAGTAAAATCCCAAAATTCCTTCAAATTTGAGGATTTAGTTCAATGGTGATAGTGTCAAGTTATATTTGCACAACAATAAGCATGAGCACCAGAAATGAAAAAAATATAAATTTCATCATGCATATACAAGATAGAAAATAAATAGTCCATCCTACATACACTAATCAACCACATTCTGCACAGATTTTTCCAAGCCTATATAAATCTGTTTGTCTTGCATGAAAAACATTTTGAGCATAATAGGAACTTACAGATGCTTGTCTTGCGGTCACACTCATACCCTTTTTGCGACTGGTATGGCAGACCGTAAATGCTTCAATCGCATCAACATCTTATTCAGCAACGTCATCAAGTTTAGCACCTTTTTTTTTGTTCTGTGACTGTTTCAGTATTGAAATAGAAGTTATCAAAATTAGTATTCCAAACATCAAATAGTGTATGAAGTAATGGAAAGAGAACAATAATATTCCAAGCATCATGACAACATTATTAGCTAAGCATTGTCACAACGTTATCAGTCAAGCAAAAGCAAAACAAGATGTCTCATGTCAGTTACATATGAGTATAATTGTGCGACATAGCTACGAGATCATGTAGTCTAAGGAAATTTTACATTACCACGGTTCTTTGAGTTCTACTTAGAGATTGCCTGCAGGGGATGTTTATGTTAGACTCGTAGCAAGAAAATGTAAATGCGATGTGGTAAGATAGCATGCAGACCTGGTTCTTTTGGATCTGACCACTTTGCAACAAGTTGACACCACTCTGCATCAGTCATGCACTACTACAGCGGCCCCCATCACCGCCGGTTTGGGGGGCGTTGGATTTAAGTCGATGGTGATAAGAGGGGTCATCACCGCCGGTTTCAAAACCAGCGGTGATAAGAAGGCTCATCACCGCCGGTTCATAAACCGTTGGTGATGAGTGCACCCACTGTTGGTGATGAGTGCTCATCACCGCCGGTTTGTGGATGGAACCGGCAGTGAAGACCATTTTCCCAACAAAAAAAATATATTCATATAATAGTATTGCACCATTTGTACAACATATATAATATATAATTATAGTAGCAGAATTCAATCATATGAGAACATGAGCCCTATAGTGCTACGAGCGACTGAAATGCATGACAGCAAAAACTATTGATACAAAGAATCACAGGATCGAAGATGTAAAGATGTTTTTAAAATATTCTACTTAAATTGATCACGTAGATCACAATCTCTAATCATTCCACTGCAACAAACTGCTACTGAGTAATAAATAGGCACTTGACTTTTCATTTTTCCCTTAGCTATGGTTTGGACTCTAGATCCAAAATTTCCACCTGCAAAAGAGAATGCATAATGCAATTAATGAGGAAAGCGCTTGTACATACAGTCTAATACAAAACAGAGCTTGTCTTACATTTAACAAGAAAAGGCATTATATTTCACAGCCATATTCTGTTAAAAACTGTAACACATTTGGAAAGAAACAGATAAATTGAATAATGTGCAGCAGCATGGGCAGTCTTGCATATGCCAAAAGGTTAGGCAGGCACATTGTATTTAAAAATAAGGCAGCCACCTTGGTAACATGGCTATCACCACACATTTTTTTAACATCATCTGCACATAGTGCATATAGCAATTGTATCTAAACACTATAAAGCATCACACATGTTCCTTAAGACCTCAACTACATCGTCAATGATTCAATCTAGTAAACTTCTTATAGCAAGAAAATCAGAACAAAGGTTTGTAGGCTTGCAAGCAAATGAGAATATGTATTCAGCATTTCAAAAGCCTCAAACTGAAGATGCCAAATGCACTTGAAATTCACAGCCATCATGTATCAGCAACACATTGGATGGTATTTCCAAATTACACATAACCAAGGTAGTAAGCTATCTTTCATGTAATCAGAGGAACCATTTTGTAATTAACTTCTACTAACTGAATATAATGTGAGAGGTTTATGAGAAGTAAAATCAATCAAATACAGGACTTCAGTCCTTGAGACTAAATAGAACACTAATTTCTAGCTGGTTGGTGAGTCAAAAGCATCTACAGATGATATTATTCTTTAATTAGCCAAAAAGTCAATGGATTAGTAATTCGTATTGATAGGCAGCCTATACAACTGATGCTCCTTCTTTAAGGCGATAGAGTAGCACCACATTAGTAGAAGACTGAACCAAGCAAAGCAGGAATGGTAAACCTACCCTTGCAATGTGCTGTATTTGCACACAAGAGAAGGCAGCAACAGCTCCAAGCTCTAATCAGCAGCACCAAATAATCTGTCAGTTCTTCCTACAGGAGAAACAATACTGGTAAGCCTGAAGCAACTATAGACGACACTATTGTTCAATTTGCAAAGAAACTAACATGCCTTTTCTGCTGTCCATTTATCAGGAAAACAATATGTAACTTTAGTTCTTCCTATGTTAGTAAGTAATATCACATAAGTAAATAGCAAAGCCCATTTCTCCCAAAACGATTAGCACATAGATCATACGTCGATTGAAACCATTTGTTTTGCTAACAGCAAATGTGAACTTGGTTGCCATGCGGAAGAACTTTGTCCTGCAGGGGGGGGGGGGATTCTCTGAATCCTGAAAGTTAGGCAATTCAGCACCACGCAGCTCCTCAATTATCATCCAGCATGGCATTTCGAGCAAAATACCCAACGCCCACCCCTCAATTACACAAATGCATTCGCAGCTAGCACCCAGCATCAAACAAAAAACTCTAAGAGAAGGGAGGGGAACAAGCGTTATCTTCTCATGTTTGAACCGCGTGCAGCGCCACCACTCCGTGCAGCGCCGCGCCCGGACGGCCGCTGCTCCCCGCCGCCGCCGCGCTAGCTGCGCAGCGCCGCGCGCCGCCGCATCCGCACCCCCGTGTGGCACGGGAGGAGAGACAGGGAGGGGAGGGGATCTGTACGCCGCGCGGCACTGGAGGAGAGGCGTGAAGAGGAGGGGCCCCGTGGAGGAAGAAGGAAGAGATGGGGAGGGGAGGGGAGGGGAGGGAAGGGAGGATGACACGGGAGAGAGAGGGAGATGGGTGAAGAAGAGGGAGATAGACGGGGAGAGAGATTAGATAAGAAAAAAAATAGCCATCACCACCGGTTCGTGTTACGACCCGGCGGTGATGCTCAAAAATCTATCACCGTAATACGATTCGGCGGTGATGAATGGTCATCACCGCCAGGTTTATTTAGAACCGGCGGTGATATATTATCACCATCAGTTTGTTTTAAACTAGCGGTGATGGACCGTTTGCAATGACCATATCTGTAGTAGTGATGAAACTAATAAGAGAGGTTGTCCTGATCTCCTTTGCAGGAACACCATTGAAGTAGGTCTGCTTCAAGACATACCTTCTCTGCCGTATCCCAGACTGGAATACACTACCACATGCATCTTTCGTCGGCTTGTCATTTGAGTTAATTGCCAACCTCCCCTAGCAAAGAAGGAATAGTGTTCAATGTCTAGAATGAGTTTCAAGAGCAATAGTGTTCAACGTAATTCAAGAGTGAAAGTGCACTTACAACTAGCTTGTCCACAAAGTGATCAAACTGTTCAGTTTCCTTTTTGTATTCCTTCCAATGGGTGAAGATAGGCACACGAGACTTGACGATAACACTAGCCTCAGAAGCAAATTTGGCAGCTTGAATAGGTTCTCTAGGCCTTTTCTTCCCCTCGTCAACTTTAATAGACAACCTCTGTCCCATTGCTCTTGTCATGTTGTCAAGCAAAACCCCCCATGTTGCTGGCCTTGGATTCCTCGGGCCTCTTCGTCTAGGCACTACAAAATTTGTATAGTGATTGTTAGCATTCATCAAATATTGATAAAGATACAGGTTTTGCTGTTGCTAGCATGTACTGATTATTAGCATGTATCCATAACTAACCTTCATTCTTGGAGGGGTCGGAGGGGTTCTGCTGTTCGCTCTCCATGGGCTGGTTTTGCTGTCCTCTCTTCTTCAAGGTGATCACCATCTGGATAAGACCAGTCCACCATAGGGCTAGTGGGCCTATTCACATCTTCAGCGATATGCTCTTCTTCCGCTTGAGGCACTTCTTCTGCTTGGACTGGTTTTGAGCTCTGTTTTCTTCTTGTAGAGACACCTTGAGGCACCTCTGATAGTTCATTTGGCCTCACTCTCTTGGATTGCCTTCTTGGAGCCATGTAGGTCTTGTCCTTGGTCCTCTTGGTACAACCCTTCTTCCTTCTGGTTCCTCTAGAAAGCTAAAGTAGAGAAAAAAGACTTGTGAGCATGAGAATAAATTAGCAAGAACAACAATTAAGTGCATAAGAACATATGTACCCCCCCCAGCCAAGATAAAACATGCACCTTGATCGCCAGAGGTACTGGTTCCTCGTCTAACTCCGCACCAGCGCCTCCCCCAACCCCCTCTTCTGCTTCACTGAAGTACTCTTCATCCAAAACATCACCTCCCCCATCCCCCACCTCTGCTTTAGGGAGGTACTCTTCATCCAAATGATCACACTTCCTTGATTTTTTTGCCTTTGGAATTTTTCTTGACAATTTTATATAACATAGTCCTAACTCAGTGAGTCCAAGTTCTTTCATCCTTCTAATATTGTCCAAGATCATTGCTTCACGTTTGGACTCATATGTGCTTATTTTTTTGGCTTACAAATGTGAACATTTTTGAACAATTAGAATAGTAGACAGTTACAGTGCAAAAGAGGAACATTACAATAGTAGGCAATTACAATGGAAATGAGGACTGAACATAGTACAATTACAATGTTGTTTACAAAACTCTTCAGTATGCTTAGTCGTCGTTCTATGGGGTACATCCAGCCATATTGTACAGGGCCTCTAAGCAGTGCCTCATCACCAAGATGAATAGACAAATGCACCATCACAGTAAAGAATGTTGGTGGGAAGATTTTCTCAAGCTTGCACAGGATCACTAGGATATCTTGTTTTAGACGTTGGATAACATCTTTCCTCAAATTTCTACTACACAATTCCCTAAAGAATTTCCCAAGTTCTGGAACGGCTTCGTATACCTCCTTGTCCACAAGTCCTCTTAAGCCTACAGGTAGGATCCTTTGCAGAAGGATATGGCATGAATGAGTTTTCAAACTCCCTGCAAACTTTGTGTCATCTTCAATAAAATATTTTGCTAGGTTGACCGCATATCCATCCGGAAACTTGACGCCTGTTAGGAACTAACAAAATTCTTTTTTTTTTGCATATGGCATCAACACATAGGGAGCTTGGGGCAGTACAACTTTCATCGCAATAAGTACATGCATAATAACCTTTTGTAGTTCGGCCTGACATGGTGCTCAGAGCTGGAAAGTCATGTATGCACCAAAGCACAACTGCATGAAGATTGAACTTTGTACCACTGGCTGCATCATATGTACTAACACCACTCCATAATTCAAGCATTTCCTCTATTAGAGGCTATAAGAACAAATCAAAATCCTTTCCCAGAGATTTTGGACCTGGGATCAGCAAGGACATGAAGCAGTTTGATAGGTTCACACATTCCCATGGTGGTAGGTTCAAGGGTGTCACAAGGACAGGCCACATGCTATATGTTGTGCTCAACTTGCCAAATTGATTGAAACCATCTGTAGCCACAGCAAGTCTCAAATTCCTTGCATCCCTTGCAATTGCTGGATACTTGGAGTCAAAGTGTTTCCATGCCTACCCATCCGATGGATGGCTTAGTTCATTATCAACTGGTGTCCGCTTTTTCTTGTGCCACTGGGTATCCTCAGCTGTTTTGCTAGACCCAAACATCCTCTACAACCTTGGTATAAGTAGAAAATGCCTCAAAACCTTATGAGGAACACGCTTGCCATCCTTGTCCTCCCATCTAGATTCATAGCATTTTGGGCACACATCCATTTTGGCGTAGCGCTTCCGGAACAGCACACAATTATTCTTGCACACATGGATCTTGTCATATCCAAGGCCCAATTCACGGAGATATTTCTTTGCCTCATCATACGATTCAGGCAATTGGCTCTGAGGGAATGTTGAGGAGAGCAGCTTCAATAATGTATTAAATCTCGTATTGCTGATTTGATATTGGGACTTTATACGGAGCATAGCCTAGTGGGGATGGGCACTTGTAGCCTATGGTCCGCCACCCGCCACTGCAGAACTAATATATTTGCGAATGCTTACAAAGGCAAGCATAGCCTAGTGGTATGGGCGCTTGTTGCCATACGAGAGGTCATGGGTTCGAGCCGCAGCTTTTGTGTTATTTTTTGTGCTAATGCATGCATGCAACATTTATCCTTCATTCATAATGCTCCCATTTACACATATCACTATTAGCATTGAAATGACCCTTGGTATTTGACAGATTAATTAGATTTTATTATGCCATTGGCCTAGTTAATCTAACAATCCCCACCAAATACCAAGGGTTATGTAAAATCTCTTTGTTCCACTGTTATTTTAATATATCGGTGTTTCGATGGAGACCTGGTTAGGGTTGAACATCCACCTAGAGCATAAGCTATACTTGCCCACAACTGAACAATGGACTATGCCTTGAATTGATAGTTTTGTGCGAACTAGTTTCACTCAAACTATTAACTGATACTTGGCTGCAAAGTGCATCCCCTCTATTTGGAGCATATAAGTCGTACTCCAGTGCCTTTCATGAGTCTCTAGAGATTACCCGATCTCATAGACTGTGACTAGAAGTCGAACTCATATAGGTGTGTTCCTTATAGAATGTTCTGTAGGACAATATCCCTGCTTTAAGCAAGCCACTCGATCACATTAAGGAATTAACCATCCTGCCATAAAGCATAGGAGAAACGTGCATCTCAAACGATCTGGACCTTATTACAAGGGATCTCTCCATCAGTCAACCACTAGCTTGTTTCACCATTCTACTTCACGGGATCTCCGCTCACATAGGACAGGTTACTGCTATGGAATGACTTCTCAAGTGGGACTCAGGCCCATTTCCCTCGATGCACCTTCTATCACATTACGCGATAGATCCTTAGTAAACTGATCTGCCAGATTTTTAGATGTATGGACGTAGTCCAACGCAATTACTCTGGAGTTTCTTAGTTTTCTGATAGATTTTAACCGCCTTTTCACATGTCTTGTTGACTTTATGTTATCCTTCGAACTGTTCACCTTGATTATCACTGTCTGATTATCATAGTTCATAGAAATAGCCGGTAGTAATTTCTCGACAACCAGTAAATCCATAAGGAGTTCACGAAGCCACTCAGCCTCAACTGTGGCAGTATCTAATTCTGTGAGTTCTTCTTTCATTATTGACCTCGTTAAGAAGACTTCCATGAAACAGTGCCACCTCCAAGTGAGAACACATATCCACTTGTGGCATAAATCTCATCAGCATCAGATATCTAGTTTGCATCACAATAACCCTCCAGTACCCTCGGATAACAGGTAGAGTGAATGTCATAACTCATAGTACCTTTCAGATAGCGCAATACCCTCTCAAGAGCACGCCAGTGATCATCTCCCGGATTAGAAAAAATCGACTAAGTTTGCTCACGGCAAACAAGATGTCAGGCCTCATTGCACTAGGCAAGTACATGAGAGAGCCAATAATTTGTGAATATTTCAATTGATCTCGTGCTATTTTCTGTTTTTTTTTCCTCAATAGCACACTCGGATCATAAGGAGTTGGAGAAAATGTGCAATCACTATATCAAAAGCGATTCAGTATCTTTTCCACGTAGTGGGATTGCACAAGAGTAACCCCACCATTTCCTTCTCTTAATAGCTTTATGTTAAGAATAACATCAGCCTCTCCCAAATCTTCCATTTCAAAGTTACTAGACAAAAAGTATTTCACTTCCTCGATCACATTAATATTATTTCCAAATATTAGTATATCATCTACATATAAGCACAAGATCACACCTTCTCCCTCACCATATCGATAATAAACACTTTTATCAGCTTCATTCACAACAAAGCCAGTAGATGTGAAAGTCTTATCAAACTTTCCGTGCCACTGCTTAGGCGCTTGCTTCAGACTATACAAAGATTTCAATAACTTACACACCTTTCCTTCTTGACCATTTGCTACAAAACCATCAGGCTGATCCATATAGATCTCTTCCTTAAGCTCTCCATTTAGGAAAGTTGTCTTAATGTCCATTTGATGAATGAGAAGACCATGTGAGGCAGCCATGGAAAGTAGCACTCGTATGGTCATCATGCGGGCAACTAGTGAATAAGTATCAAAATAATCTTCGCCTTGCTTTTGGGTGTAACCCTTGGTCACAAGCCATGCCTTGTACTTCTTAATAGTACCATCAGGCCTAAGCTTTTTCTTGAACACCCATTTACATCCAACAGGTTTGCACCCGAAAGGATGATCAACAACTTCCCAAGTACCATTAGACATATTGAATCCATCTCACTTCGCACTGCTTCCTTACAATAGTCAGTGTCAGGAGAGAAGTATGTCTCATCAATGGTTTTTGGTGTGTCATCCACAAGGTACACAATGAAATCATCACCAAAAGACTTTGCAGTCTTTTGTCTCTTGCTCCTCCTAGGAGCCTTATTGTCATCCTCCTCCGAATTTTCCACATGGGTTTCAATATCAGCGTGTGTTACCAGTTCATGTGTCAAAGGTGGCAAAAGATATTTCATGACGCTTGTAAATGAATGCACTAGATTTTGTTATGTGCCAAAAGATATCAGCGTGCTAGGAGAATCCATAGTGGATACATATGTGACGATGTCCACTGGTAAAGAGAAGTGGGATGCACTAGAGGCTAAATATGGAGCCTCTGACGCCGGTAGCGAGTTGTATGTCATGGAGCAGTTTCATGACTACAGAATGGTTGAGGACCGTTCTGTAGTAGAACAAGCTCATGATATACAAACACTGGTGAAAGAACTCGAGAATTTTGGTTGTGTGCTGCCGGAGAAGTTTGTGGCGGGTTGCATAATTGCTAAGCTGCCACAAACTTGGACATATTTTGCTACTTCTCTGAAACATAAGAGACAAGAGTTTGGCATTGCCGATCTCATTTGATCTTTGGATGTTGAAGAGAAGGCGAGAGCCAAAGATGTCTGCTGCAAGAAAATTGTTGAGGTAAATTCTAGTGCCCATGTGGTACACAAAGGTCCTCAAAATTCTCACAAGAAGAAATTCAACAAGAGCTCAAACAAAGGAACACCACCCCTTTTAAGAAGAAGAAGAATTAACAGAACTAAGGAAAGGCAAGTGCTATACTTGTGGTGTCGAGGGACACTACGCCGCAGAATGCGAGAAGAGCATGTATAGGCCAAAGAAATCTGCAACCATGATTGAGGCTGATGGAGGAACATCGGGGTATGGTAATTTATTACCTTTCAATTTGTCATACACCTGATTGGTGGATTGATCCGGTGCCAATATTCATGTGTGTGCTGATATTTCTTTGTTTTCTTCTTATCAGGTCGGGAGGACTTCCTCCTTATTGATGGGAAATGGAGCGCGTGCGGTTGTTTGTGGTGTTGGTACGGTCGATCTGAAGCTTACTTCGGGAAAGACCGTGCAACTGAAGAACATGTAGCATGCCCCCTCAATAAGGAAGAATTTAATTAGTCGTTCCTTGTTCTGTCGAGATGGCTATAAACTTGTATTTGAGTCCAATAAGTGTATTCTGTCTAAATATGGAATTTTTATTGGTAAAGGCTATGAGAGCAGAGGCTTGTTCTGCTTGTCTTTATCGGATGCTTGTTTTAATTCTGTGAGCCATGACACGGAGACAAATATTTGGCATTCGTGTTTATGTCATATAAAGTTTGGTTTTATGACACGCTTAGCTGGTATGAATTTAATCCTGAATTTAATTTGGTCAAAGGTTCTAAATGCCATGTATGTGTACAATCAAAGCAACCTTGTAAGCCTCACAAGGCTACTTGGCGAGAAACTTGGTACCATTAGAACTAATTCATTCTAATTTGTGCGAAATGAATGGCGAGTTAACCAAAGGACGGCAATCACATTTTTGGATTGTTAGAAATTTAGCTAATTTCAGTGGCAATTTAATCAAGAAAAATATAATCAACATGTTTGTGACATCAGATATATGCATATGTGATCTAAATGTGATTAGCATATAGATGATACTAATTATCATAAGAGAAATATACCTAGCGGCAGAGCCGGATGCACTAGTCGACATAGTGCTTGTTAATGTAGTCATCCCGCTCGATGCAGTGCAGAAAGGAAGCAGTGCCGATCAACAACGAGACTCCGCAAAGAAGATGATCGTCACCGACACCCCCAAGAAGGAGAGGACGAAGCGAGTAGTCGTGTCGCTTGCGGACACTCTCCCAAAAACGTGATGGCTGGCCTTCACCCGAGCTGGTGAACTCACAGACAGCAGCGTTCCGGAGGCCTACTCTTTCAGTGCTTGTGCGCGCAAGAACTAGAACGGGGATGCAGGAACTCAACACAACAGTGGAGAAGCTCTTGCCTCTTGATTGTGTATGTGTGTGTCAAATGCAGCAATTACTCAACATTAAAGCATACATTGGCACACAACACACCTCCATTTTATAGTCACGTAGGGAGATAAAAAGGCATTAAACAAAACATTTCATGCATGACCTTTCACTAGTGCAACGGAAGCCACTAGCTCTTATGTGCATTAATGTTGCATGCACCTAATGGCTTGCAACGCATGCACGTATGCACCAATTGACTCCATATATAGCTACCAACGCTAATGCATGCATGCAACATTTATCCTCCATTCATAATGCACCCATTTACATATATCACAATTAGCATTGAAATGACCCTTGGTATTTAACAGATTAATTAGATTTTATTATGCCATGGGCCTAATTAATCTAACAGTAGTGACCAGGTCAACCCCCCGCCCGCTGGCTGCGGCCACGGCGGCATGGGGGCAGCGGAGTTCTGGGCTCGCACAGGCGCGGGCAAAGAGCTAGCCCAGCGGCGGCACGAACTGTGGCGGAGCTCCAGCTCGCCCTGCCGGTAGTGTAGCCCGGTGGCGGCGAAGCACAAGCTTGCCCGGCTAGTGGCGCCGCGGAGCTCGAGCTTACCCTACCTACAGCACGACCCCTCGGCGAAGTTCCGGGGTGGCGGCGCACCAGGTCGCCCCGAGCTCCCCAGGTGGCGCGACCTCCCCTGCAGTGAGCTCCCCTGGCGGTGCGAGCTCCCCGGCAGCGAGCTCTGCCACTCGCCATCCTCCTCTCTTTACCGAAAGACTAATGAAAGGGGGGTAAACTACAGGCTTCACCGGTCGGTGCTTCCTTTTTTATCAGTCGGCAGCATCCTCCCTGTCAGTCGGAGCGTACAAGCTTCCCCTGTTATTCGTCCCTCATCACAGAGTGGTCACACCTGTTTGTACTGCTGCTTTAGTCTATGTTTGGTTTTTTAAGTTTAATTCATAAATCTCCTCATATCACATATTTAAAAACCAATTAGGAGCACTAAATGGAGCCGTGTTGATTGTGTTGAGTTGACGTCTCCCTGTCCGGTTGATCCGCGAGGATGGGTAGGTACCTTGAATCACATTCCTACATACTTGATTCACCTACCTGCATCTATTGGCTCCAATGTATGCACCTACAGCTAGAGCATGTACTACTCCCCTATCACCAACAACTTTCATTAGGTAGACCTCTTTCCAGAACCAAAATGGACAGCTGCTCCCATCCCTCTACAAACATACTCCATTCGACAGTGACTCCACTTCAAACACTAAAGGTTAACACTGGATCGATTGAATCCTCACTTTATGCAGTGGCAACAGTAGAAGGTTTGTCCTTCGCTCCATGGTTGTTGGAATCTACACCTCAGCACCCTCCTCAATCCACACTCGGTGCAAATGATGAGCGGGAGATAGCAAAGTTGTATCTCCCTTCTGGCGCCGAAGTTCTAGCCGAAACTAGGTGGACACCATGTTGGCGCGGCCACATGGCAAAAAGGTGCTCAAGTAGCGCTTTGGACCTCTAGTGCTCAACTCAATTAGATTAGGGATCCAAAAATACATTTTCAAAGTTGATGGACTTATCTGACACAACACTACAAGTTTAAGGGCCTTCAATGCATTTTACTCATTTTGATTTGAAGGTACGATGAATTTGTATATTTTCGTTTTAGCCGATAGAGAAATAGATCTGTCATGTGCCATTATTATAATTTTGATTTCTCAACGCGTTAAATCATGTGATGTATGCTCCTTGTGTTTGTTGATTATATAATTTTGATTTGAAGGTATGATGAATTTGTTTTTCTTTTTAGAACATATCTGGTGGAAACCACAATCTTCGTGAAAGCCCGCGCAAACCACGACAAAAAAACCATCTAAGTTCACCAAAAAAATCACACATGTAGATGATATGATGATATACAACCTTGTAAAATATCTTGTCCAAACTCGACTTTGTTTGTAAGATATAAAAATAAAATATCTTGTCCAAACTCGATTTCGTTTGTGAGATATAAAAATAATAAATTTTATTTTTATATCTCACAAATGAAGTCGAGTTTGGACAAGATATTTTACAAAGTTGTGTATCATCTACATGTGTGATTTTTTTGGTGAATTTAGATGATTTTTTTACTGTGGTTTGCACAAATTTTCATGAAGATTGCGGTTTCCACCAGATATATTTTTTTTAACATTAAAAGCTATAAACTACTTTTATTATGAGCACCGACAAAACTAGTACCGAATTCACGATGCGCAAGGAAATGCACAGGTCCAGATCTACACTGCGCATAGCGCCGACAGATGGGTGCTTGAACATCTGGCTTCCGGAGCCGACACACGTCAGAGACACCCCAACAGTTTATTGACGAGAACATGGGCTCTCGAGGCTTAGCCCGAATCTCCCATGCGGCCGACGGATCCAGACCAATAATGTAGCGACTGATTGCTAGCTCGTGTCAGTGTCAGCTGCCGGATAGCTGCTTGCAGGCCTGCATGCGCGCCCACATGCACGCACGGCCTCTGCCGGGTGACTGCATGCCTACATACTCTCTGATCCAATCCAGAAGCGCCAGCATCCTGATTAACCCATCCCTACTTAAACGACGATGCCTCCTCAGACGTTTGGCCATTAGCTAGCGTCGCTGACATGGAAGGAACTAGATCATTGCGTGGCCTTCTCATCACGTTGCTCGCGACCACAAGCCTCCTTTGGAAGGAAGCCGCGTGCTTCTCGGCGTCCGGCTTGAACAAGGCGTTCGCCACTTTTTATGGCGGTAGCGACGCTTCAGGAACGATGGGTAAGAGAAGCTTAGCTGCTAACTGCTAAATTTCTTTCAACGTTTGCTTGTAGCACAAATAAGCGAACTGGTGATGCAGGAGGCGCTTGTGGGTACGGCAACCTGTACTCCACGGGCCACGGCACGAACACGGCGGTGCTGAGCACAGCGCTGTTCAACGATGGCGCCTCGCGTGGGCAGTGCTACCGGATCACCTGCGACTACCAGGCGGACCCGCGGTTCTGGCTTCTGCATAAGTGGCACATCGGTGACCATCACCGCCACCAACCTGTGCCCTCCCAACTACGCCCTGCCGAATGATAACGGCGGCTGGTGTAACCCGCCCCGCCAGCACTTCGACATGGCCGAGCCCGCCTGGCTCAAGATTGGCATCTACCGCGGTGGCATCGTGCCCGTGATCTACCAAAGGTATTTACTAGCTATCTAAGTGCCGACAAACCCCTACCCGATTCCACATCTGATATATGTTGAGGACCTACGTACGTGTGCAGGGTTCCTTGTGGGAAGCAAGGCGGGGTCAGGTTCACCATCAACGGTCGAGACTTCGCAGTTTCACAGTTCGAATTAGTTCATACTTGCACATGCATGGCTTAATCTTTGAGACAAACATATGACTACTGGCAGGATCAACCAGGTAGCACGTCCTCCTCGACAAGCCGGCAACGACTGCTGCACTAGGCATCAACCGGGCCGGCTGTCGTGTATTTGAAGGCTCCAACTTTGAGAGGAACGAGAAGCCGAAGCAGCCTCGTCCTATATCATTTGCGTCATCCGGGACCGATAGCACAAGCGAGGTAGCCTTGGTGGAATTGGCCGATAAGACCATTACCCACGAGGCAACGCCGATTGGCTATAAAACCGACGCATCACACCCAAAGGGTGGACGCGACGAAGGCAACTTGTAGCGAATGCAGCTTCCCAAGAAATAGGTAGCAGCACGCAAGCACTCATTAATGGTCGGCATTGTTCCCACGGGACTGAGGGGACACAGGTGTCGAGAGTCGGCCGCACAAGGGCGGGGGGCCTCCCGACAGTCACAGGTCCAAGACAACTCATGCGCCAGCCGATACACGGCAGCTAAGCCACCCAAAGCATCCCTCCACGCAGTGCACGTCGAGTCTACTTATGAGGAAGGCAGCCAACGGACCACTGAGCGCGATAACAAACAATATTAATCCCACCTTCAACCAAACTCGGTCGAGTAGTGACAAGCCTTAGCGAACCGGTGCAAATTTCAGAGGCTCAGGGAATGAGTTCAAAGACATGTTGACCGAAGCGTCGGAATCCCCAAGCCCGAACGCAGGAAACGAGAGCAAACCATCGCCGAGGCCAGTCTACGAGTCCCCCTTGCACAAACTTGAGAAATGAGTTCAAAGCCAACATGACCAAACGGTCGGAATCCCTGAGCAACTGAAATCCATCCCGGCTTACCTTGGCAAGCCCCTAAACGACCTTGTCTGTTGGTGCAGTGCTCCGAGTCTTGGGAAATGAGTTCAAAGACATATGACCGAAGCATCGGAATCCCCAAGGCCGAACGCAGGAAACGAGAGCAAGCCATCGCCGAGACCAGTCTACAAGCCCCCCTTGCCCGAACTTGAGAAATGAGTTCAAAGCCACATGACCGTACGTCGGAATCCCCAAGAACACGAAGCCCACACCGGCCAACCAAAGTTTAGCCTGGCCGAAAATCGCGGTGTGGCCGGCCGTCGCCAACCACAACGAGGTTAGGAGGGCATAGCTTGGAGCACCCGAAACAACCCGAAACACATGGCCGGACATTGTTTCCCAAGTACCCGTTCACCGCATCGGCTCCCCCTACTATACCCCGGGGGCATTCTCCGACCCCAGAAGTTCTGGGAATTTTTCAGCCTTCCGGGTGTACAGTTTTGGGGGGTTGCCTGAAACGCCTGTGATAGGGTGAGATAACATGCCTGGGCTAAAAAACTGGCCAGTTTTTGAGTCTGATCACGTGAGGTATCGGAAACCCAGCCCTCCCATCACCTCCGGAGGCCGAATTCGCCCGTTCTTGACTCGTTTTCTCTGCATTGAGCCCGATTTCATGTTTTTGGGCCGTTTTGGGACGTTTCCACTTCTTTGCCATGTTGACATGCCGAATGGCCGTTTGGCCTATGTTTTGCCTCCTGTGACCTATAACACACGTTTCTCAACTATTTTCATCCTACCATGGTTCGTTTGCACCCGAATGGACATAGTTCCATGTGCGGGTGCCATGTACAACATTTCCAATCGAAATGAACCGTTTCCATTCCATTGTGGGCCGTTTCCATTTTTTGTCCAGGGTTACATAC